>NC_143152.1:13731276-13937489 GCF_041381405.1 Jatropha curcas | reverse complement strand
CGCCGCCGTGGCCGGTGTGGACACCATGCCTCGCTCCGGGGGCCTTTTTGGGAGTTCCAGACCTCCGAAAAATATTCCGGGACCTGTTCCGCAATCCTCGCGACATTCCGGACGTTTTAAGTACCATATTGACATATTTTCGGTGAACTTCCGAAATAGCCTCCGGTCCGGCCGGACTGTTTGCAGTCCGGGAAAATAGGCTTTCTGAGCCTCAAAATTTGGGTATTCACAAGCCCTAGCTTGGGGTCGGCTGAACTGAAACAGGGTTTCAAATGACCTAACATACCCAATTTTTACCTCATGCTTGACCAAAGGGGCATTGGGGTCACACCCTATAATAGCACAAAACTCCTCAAAAAGAGGGCACATCTCCTCCATCATGGCCCCAAACCGGAAAACGTGGGCTTCAGGGTCCCAAAGTCTAATACAGGCCCGTAAAAAATCCCAATCAACTATTACACCCCTAAGAGTAATAACAGGAGAAAGACCGTACCTCCCCAAATTGATCTTTTCAACTTTGGAGAGACTCCTAGTCCAGCTGTGCATGCTATGGTTGTAGAAGGGATTCATTGTTTTTTTTTTTTTTCCCCTCTTTTTGTTTATTAAAAAAAATAATAAATAGAAAAAATAGAAAAAAAAAAAGAAGAGAGAAGAAACTGACCAGAATTGTTGTTTGGCTAGAAAAAAGAGTGAATAAAAAAAACAAAGCCAAAAGCAGCTTTTATAGAGAAAAAGCCCAGCCCGGCGGCCCATCCCGGCGGCCCAGGCCGCCGATGACAGCGGCCACCGCAAAAAAAAAAATGTATATATGTATATATCTAAAATAAAATTTCTTGTGCAAAAAAAAAAAAAATGTTCTTTTCAGTACTAAAATGGAAAAATATATTTTCCATAAAATGGGCGGAAACAAAATCCTATTTTCTTTCATATTTGATAACCATGCATACATATTTTCAGTACTAACCAAAGTGCAGATACAAATAAAGTTCAGTACAGAAAATACAGTAAGAGAAAAACAAAGGAAAGCTGGAAAATCCAGCAACTATTAGCGGCGGGGCCTCCTCCTCCTCTGATCATCAAAGGCTATCTGAGTCCAGGCCGCAGCTAGTTCTTGCTGCATCCCAAGAACCAGCTCCATCATCTGATTGACCAACCCGACAGGAACCTGGAAATCATACAAAGGAAAATACAAGTCAATATCAAATCTCTTATGAATCCTTTTTGTGAGAGATGTGTCAGGCTTTACCTCAGTGATGTCCTCGGAAGGAAGAGTCGGGCGATCCACACTCTCCAGGGAGACCTCTCGAAGAGCTGGAGGGCTGTCAGGAACAAAGTAAGGAATACTATATGGTAGACGTAGATTGTCCAGGTCTGGGTGAAGCAGCCCGGTAGCCTCCAAAATAGCCCGGGGAGCCCTGGAAGGACCTGTCGATCGGCTAGGCCCGGCCTGCGATGAACCCCCAACCGGAGTGGAAGAAGTGGGATCGGTCATGGGCCTCCTCCTTGGAGTCCTAGTCGAGGGACCCGAAGCCCGAGAAGAACGGGTGCCAAGTGGTTGAGAAGGAACCGGCCACTGGAAACTATCAAGCCGAGATCCAATGGGCGGCATCAAAGAGATTCCGCAGAACTCATCGTAATCTCCTCCCATAAGGAACTCCACATGTGGAATACCCTCAGTATGAGCAGCAGTGAGCGTCATCTGCCTACCTGCTCGCATGTCCTCAGGAGGGGAATAAGGGACAGTACGGCAGCCTCTTATCTAAATGTCCACTCTCTCACCCAAATAATATCGCCGCAGGATGGGGTGCGACAGGACTACCCTCCTCCGAGACAAGGCATCTGACCGCTGGAAATCAGGATCGGCCTGAATCCAGCTCTGTAGACGGGCAGTCATTGGCCCCACTTCAGCCTATAAGAATGCAAATATGTTAATAAATCCTTTTTATTTAACATATCTAAGAATCCCTAAGCACATACCTGCTCCAGAGGACAAGTATCAAAAAAGGTTCTCAGCTCCTTCAGCAATTTCTTGCACCGAACAGTATGAAGGTTTGATTTGTACCATCTCTAAGCCAAAGGCACCAGCCCTGATCAGAGATCAGTCTGAAGCAGCTCCGGGCGAGTGTAAGGAAAGTACTCAAATGCCCAAGTCTGCGAAACAAAAAAGAGAATCAGTGAAAAAGAAAATCAAGACGAACAGAAAAACACAGAAAAGAAGAATGTTCTTTACATTACCTCCCAGAAATAGTAGGTCCCGCTGAGTTTTCAGTGACCTCGACTCAGATCGCACATATCGTCGTACATGCGGCTCAAAATAGCACCGGCCCAGTCATACTCCTCCAAATGGGCCAGATTTTCCAAACTCTTCAAGATAGAGGGGTTAAACTTCTCTTTCCTGTTGGACCAGAAGGTCGAAGCAAACAGTAGCAACAAGGTGAATCTAGCCACCTGAGTAGCCGTCAGCTCTCCCCGCTTGTATCTAGCATAGATGCCAGGGGCCTGGAGGGATAACCAGCGTCTGGAAACGCTCAAAGCAGGGGTAGCAGAGCCTGACTCGACAATCCGTGGCAGGTCTATCCCAATCAGCTCCACCATCCGGTCGGGGGAGATCTCAGTCCTCCAGTCATCATATAGCTCGATCGGTCGAATGCCGAAAGGGATCCCGAAGATCACCAAAAAATCCGCAGGGGTCAGTGTCAATTCGCCCCAAGAGAAGTGGAAAGTATTGGTGGTGTCCCACCATCTCTCGGCCAAGGCACACAATAACTCCTTGTGGTTGCTCCGACCCATGTCAAGATGTCTCAGATAGCCCAGATAAGACGGACGGATAATCGCGCCAACCGGGTTGTTTTCATCAAATATTTCGAGCGGAACTTAAGCCACAGAACTCTCACCCACATCCAATTTAATACGGGAGTCCTAAAAGGTAAATCAACCTAAGAGTTACTCCTCGGTTCCTTACTAAGGGTAATATCTTAGTTCTACCCAAGCATGCATACTAATAAAAACAATAAGCACAGGAAAGTTTTTAAAATTCACAACAATTGGCCTAAGGCCCAAAAATTCACAATTTGGCCTAAGGCCCAAAAAATCACGATTTGGCCTAAGGCCCAAAATTTCACGATTTGGCCTAAGGCCCAAAATTTCACGATTAATCACAATTCGGCCTAAGGCCCAAAAAATCACAATTTGGCCTAAGGCCCAAAAAATCACAATTCGGCCTAAGGCCCAAAAATCACAATTCGGCCGAAGGCCCAAAAATCACAATTCGGCCGAAGGCCCGAAAATTCACAATTCGGCCTAAGGCCCAGAATTCACAGTTTGGCCTAAGGCCCAAAATTCACCATTTGGCTTAAGGCCCAAATAATAAATAATATGCAAACAAAAGTGAAAGGGAGCCTACCTGGGAAAAGATGCCGGTCATGGAGGCGTGAGTATCAGCGTCTACCATAAGATCGACCTCGTTGAGAGAAATCCCCAGAGACTCGAGAAAATCCTCACCGCTGCTGTAGCTTGGGGAAGTCATGATGAGGAAGTTGAGAGAATTTGAGAGACTTTTGGTTTTGGAGAGTTTAGAATGAATGAAATGGAGAATTTCAAGCTATTTATAACCAAATAGCCAAAAGGCGGGTCTTCTGGACGCGTCCGATTTTTGCCTCCAAAATTTGCGCTTCAGACAACCACCAACTCCCATAAATCATTTTTTATGGTTGCCGGTGGGGGGCAACTGTGAATACCCAAATTTGGAGGCTCAAAGAGCCAGCTTTCCCAGACTGCAAACAGTCCGGCCGGACCAAAGGCTATTTTGGAAGTTCACTGAAAGTATGCCAATATGGTACTTGAAATGTCCGAAAAATCATGAGGATCACAGAGCTGGTCCCGGAATATTTTTTGGAGGTCCGGAACTCCCGGAAAAACCTCCAGAGCGAAAAATAGCAGAACCACCGGCTTCGGTGGCTCGGGCCGCCAGACCCGGCGGCCCAGGCCGCCAAAACAGTCTGTTTCGCCTATAAATACAGCCCCGGTGTGACTTTTCAACTCACTCAGTCTGTGTTGACGGACGCTCCTTCTCCCCTACGCTCCTTGCGATTCTTTACTGCTTTTCTGCATTTTAGTTTAGCTTTATTGCTTTCTTGCTTTGTTAAGTGGTCATTAAAATCAAATTAATTAATATTCCCTTAACGAGGAGATTAACCTGGAGTTAAGAAGTGGCCGTCGATTAAATCAGGTACATGAACTAAACTCTGCCTATTTAATTTTAGCACTTCATGCATGCTTCCCTTCTACTCCTAATAACTCTACAACTGCATAAATGCATCCATGTCATCATTAGGCAAACAAATTGCCTCAAGTAAATAAATTTAAGCTAAATGCCCGGTTAATTAATAATCGTGGTATTAAAGCCTAAATCCGACCATATTGGCTTAAAATACCTAGTTAATTAAATGGCTATGGTATAATTGCCTTTATTTCGAACAGTCCGGCTTAAGTCCAATTAATCAATAATTGAGACTAAAAAGCTTTAATTAAACACGTTTTTGTCTTGGCAATACATTGCCTACATTGCAATTCAAATAATCACTTTTGGCAAACAAATTGCCTGTAAGTGAGATTAATCTTTTTCTTAAGCGACAAATCGCTTAAATCACAATTTTTGGCTAAAAGCCTTCAAACAATTGCTTTTGGCAAATAAATTGCCTTAAGTCAATCAATTTTGGCGACAATCGCCCAATCACCAACTTTTGGCAATAAATTGCCTAAATCAACTTATTTTGGCTAAAAGCCTTAAATCAATCATTTTGGCGACAATCGCCTAAATCACATCAATTTTTTGGCAACAATTGCCTAAATTAATCTTTTTGGCTAAAAGCCATTAAAATCAACATTTTTGGCATCAAATGCCTAAAAATCAATGAATTCTTTGGCAAAATGCCTAAACAAAATGCACAAAGCATACACACACTCATGCATTAAGCATACCCATTCAAAGCCCTTTTAAAAAGGCCTATCAAACTACGTTGACTTTGATCTTCCATTCAAACGGAAGTACGTAGGCACGTTCGGGATTTAACCTGAGCGGCAAGTCAAAATCACATAAACATTTTCAATTACATCATCTTCCTTGCAGAACATTCATTCATAGGTTAGTTCATCAGCATGACATAGTCTCGGGATCCAACTCGGGTTCGTAGACCATGCCTTAAACATTGGGTTAATTAATCTAGTAATTAGGTTAATTAAAATCGGAGTCACTTAGAGTTTTTTCCTAGTTTACCCTAAAATAATTAAACAAGGTGGCGACTCATACATTCACGTGCATTTCTGCCCTTAGTCACATGCATTTGTATGCCTGTTTTCGGGGGAGGGGTTCACATGTTTAGAACTTGTACTTTTGTTGATATGCATAAATTTAGGGAGAGCAATTGATTTTATGCTTGATAAATTTATTGGTTTTGTCATCTTCAAAAATGGGAAGATTGTTGGCTCAAGCATCAATTTTATTTTTAGATTTTGATGATTATGCAAAATAAATAAATTTAATATTTTTGTATGTGCTAATATTAATTTATGCAGAATTTCTTAGTATGAAAATTGCTAAAGAAGGCAAGTTCCTACAAATCCAAGATTCTTTGAAGACCAAGAGGATTATTGAAGATTTTTTTAGTTGTTAGTATCTTAGGATATTTTGTAGGATAGAGAGAATATTTTTTTCTAAGCACAAAAATATTTTTTCTTCTCTCTCAAAATAATTTTTGGAAATTACCTTAATAATAAAAGTCAAATCTTGATCTTTTTAAATTTACTTACCTAAATGAAAAAGATTTTGGTTTAATTATTTTTGGTAACAAAATATTTGAAAAAGATTTATATATCTTTTATTTTTGGAAATCACTTTATAAAAAAGAAAGTCAAACCTCTTCTTTATTCTATTTTCCTAAATGAAAAGATTTTGACTCAAATATTTTTGGCAACAAATATATATAATTTCGTATCTTTTTTTTGGAATGTCAAAAATATTCTTTAAACTAAAGATCATGCTTCTAAATGGGATCTTCATCCCTCTATAAAAGACGTTTTTCTTTTGTTAAAACGTGGTGGTTTTTATTTTAAGAGAAAGAGTCCATTGAATAATAGTTTTTAAATCTCTCAAAGATCTCTCTCAAAACCCTCTTATTTCTTTTCATGTTTTTGCTTCAAGAAAAACTTTTAAGAGAAAGGAAAATTTAATAAGAACATTTTCTGAAAAACAGTTCTGATCTTTAAATCTGTTTTTCTAAATTTGTTTTCTGTTCTTCATGTGCTTATATTTGCATTTCTCTCTGTCTATATAAATTTTGTAATCTGTTGTAGACTAGAGCTTTTTTAATTGAAAAATTTTTATGTTATAGTTTAGGTGAAAAGCTATGGTGTAATAGGTTATCAAGCGACATTCTCCTTGTGACGCGGAACCCTATGGAAATTTATTCCATGAACTCTATGACAAGTTTTGGAAGAGATCCAAGATCAAACTAAACTCCCCTCTACGGCACCCAAAGCTTAAAGAAGCAAGAACACCAATAATAGAGTAAAAAGAATAAGATAAACGCCACAATTTAATTGATAAGTTTACCTTGATTCTTGACGCAATTAGAAGAATGCAATCTCACACCCCCTAAAGCAAGAACACGCCTAAGCATGGAAGAAGAAATTCTCTTTGATTAATTGATTGAATGATAAATAATTGCAATATAGCAAGCTATTTATACTAATTCTAAGAGGTCCAGATCCTTAAAGGATTTAGATTAGTTAGTCTAAATCAGCTAAGGATTAGGATTTAGCAAATCTAAACCAACTAAAAGTCTTAACAAATTAAGGATTTGGATATCTAATCCAAATCAACTAAAGATTGACTAAATCTAAACAAAATAAGGCTAAATAATCAAGGGTGGCCGAAATATAGGAGGCCCAACCCATTAACATTGCAAAAACTCAAAATAAACTAACTAGTTTAATGAGAGGCAGAGAGTTGCACGGTCTAGGGCGTGCCAATGCGCACGGGCGTGCTTCAATGTAAAGCTTCCTTCGCGAGAGGCAGAAAAGTGCACGGTCTGGGGCGTGCTAGTTGGTACGGGCGTGCTTCAATGTAAAAGTTTCCTCGCGAGAGGCAGAAGAGTGCAAGGTTTGGGGCGTGCTAGTTGGCACGGGCGTGCATCGAACCAAGTGTTTTCCTGCGAGAGGCAGAAGCTTGCACGGTCTGGGGCATGCCACCTTGCACGGCCGTGCTAACCAAGCACGTTTTAGGCATGTTATATGTTGGAAATTCAAGTTCCAACTCAACATGTGCTTCCATTAATGTGAGAAACTTAGGTGTTCTCCATGCTTCCTTGAGCTCTATGGTTGAGTGGTAGCGAATCCGTATCATTCCCCCTTTTCTCGAAAAGATTCGTCCTCGAATCTTAGTTAGAAGTTGAGGTACCCATGCTCCCTTGAGCTCCATGGTTGAGTGGTAGCAAATCTGTATCATTCCTTCTTTCCTCGAAAAGATTTGTCCTCGAATCTTAGTTAGAAGTTGAGGTATCCATGCTCCCTTGTTCTCCATGGTTGCTCCATATTTCTTTGCATGACTTCTTGTAGTTGATCCACTAGGAAGCATTAATGGATTTTTCATGTTGTTCTCCTTGTTCCCTTAAGTTCCATGGATGAGTGATGGCGGATTCGTATCATTCCCCCTTTCCTCGAAAAGGTTCATCCTCGAATCTGTATCCATGTCAAAAGGAAACAAATCACTAACATTGAAAGTAATGTAAACACCATACTCACCTGGTAAGTCTGTCTTGTAGGTGTTGTCATCAATGTGCTCCACAACTTGGAATGGTTCACCTCCACGTTCATCAAACTTAATCTTTCTTTGGTTGGGAAACTTTTCCTTGCGAAAATGTACCCAAACCCAATCTCCAGGTTTAAACACAACATGCCTTCTTCTCTTGTTGGCACAGTTGGCATAGCCTTTGTTCTTCATGTTCATATGAATCCTAGCCTTAGCGTGCATCTCCTTCACCAATGTAGGCTTCTTCTTACCATTAGGGAACTCCTGCAACAAAGAAACAGAACTAGAAGGTAGAGAAGAAGTGTCAATGTTAGTCAAATTACGCAAAAACTCTTTAAACCGAATCATTAGGACTGGTCTACCTTCACTCACACTATTTTGGATCTCTCTCTTTCTTACATACATAATTTGTTTCTCTTTTTCACTCACAATTGGGCCATTAATTTGTTTTGTTATTTTTGTGGCCTCTTTCCCTTCCTCCTTACTCTTTTCACTCTTTTGTTCTCTTAATCTTGAAGTTTCACTCTCTAATGGGCCATTATTTTGTTTTGTTTGTTGTGTGGCTTCTTCCTCCTCTTTTTCTTCACTCTTTTCAAACTTTGGTTCTTTTGAACTCGAAGCCTCACTCTCATTTTCTTTCAAAATTGGGGTCACTTTCTTAGGTAGCTTCTTTTGGTCATCATATGCTTCAAATTCTTGCAAAGGATCAACAAACACACTTGGCAAAGATGGGTTAGGATCATTGATGGTCAAACAATTTTCTTTGCACAAAGGTACAAATACAGGTTGAATTTGTTTTTCCTTTTCTTCTCCCTCTTTCTTTTTATTTTCACTCAGTATATTTTCACACTCTTTTTCTTTATTGACAGTCTCAAAACTCATCTTTTGATTTCCATATTGGTCTTCACACGCTTCTTTTGAGGAACATGATCTTGGGCCAGTCATCCATCCATCCTTTGTGAATGAATACCTATTGAGGTAATCCACACTTTTCCTTCCTTGCACCCTCCCTGACTTATTGTTCAAATTCCTAAAGTAATGGTTAGGATTATCGACCTCCTCACCTTCAAGAGTTTGAATTCTAGTCGATGTGGTACTAGGACGAGCTCTTGTTGTATTAGAGCGTCGAGCGGCTTTAATCTCCTTCAAATCCTTTCTCATATCTTGGAATAAACTATTGAAGGTTCTAAACTCTCCTTGGATTGATTCCATTACAAGTTTTAATTTGGAATCGTCTATTTGGCTTCCATTCCCACTATTATCTTCAAACTTGCCTGAACTCATGGTTAGTATTCAAAAGAGAAAACACGAAAGATTTGAGTTAATGGTAATTCACTTCCTCACGTGTTTGCACTCTTGAATCACTCCTTGTAATTCCTCCAATTGTACTTCAGAATCTTAGGTCAACCAACCAACTCAAAAGCACGTTTAGAAACAAGGAATAAACCTTAACAATGAAAGCAAGCACAAGTTCTAGAAAGAAGACTCAAAATGAGATGGATAGTGTGAACCCCTCCCCAAATATCATGGCATATGAATGCATGTGACTAAGGGCAGAAATGCACGTGAATGTATGAGTCGCCACCTTGTTTAATTATTTTAGGGTAAACTAGGAAAAAACCCTAAGTGACTCCAATTTTAATTAACCTAATTATTCTAGATTAATTAACCCAATGTTAAAGCATGGTCTACGAACCCGAGGTGGATCCCGAGACTATGTCATGCTGATGAACTAACCATTGAATGAATGCTTTTGCAGGGTGAATGAAATAATTGAACCAATGAAAATGTTTATGTGATTTCGACTTGCTGCCCGGGGTTAGATCCCGAACGTGCCTACGTACTTCGGTTTGAACGGAAGATCAAAGTCAACGTAGTTCGATAGGCCTTCTTTGAAGGGCTTTGAAGGTGTATGCTTGATGCATGAGTGTGTGTATGCTTTGTGCATGTTTGTTTAGGCATTTTGCCAAAGGATCGATTGATTCGATTAGGCGTTCGTCGCCAAAAATGTTGGTTTTAAGGCATTTGTGCCAAAAATGGTTGTCGGGCGATTTGTCGCCAAAATTGATATTTGGGCTTATTATTGCCAAAATTGATGTTCGGGCTTATTATTGCCGAAATTGATTTTGTCGGGCGATTTGTCGCCAAAATGATTGATTTTAAGGCTTTTAGCCAAAAATGGTTCATTTTAAGGCATTTTGCCAAAAATGGTCGATTTTAAGGCTTTGAGCCGAAAATGGTTGATTTTAAGGCATTTTGCCGAAATTGATCGATTTTAAGGCTTTTAGCCAAAATGAGTTGGTTTAGGCAATTTGTTTGTCAAAAGTGTTGATTGGGCGATTGTCGCCGAAATTGATTGATTTTAAGGCTTTTAGCCAAAAATGGTTCATTTTAAGGCATTTTGCCAAAAATGGTCGATTTTAAGGCTTTGAGCCGAAAATAGTTGATTTTAAGGCATTTTGCCGAAATTGATCGATTTTAAGGCTTTTAGCCAAAATGAGTTGGTTTAGGCAATTTGTTTGCCAAAAGTGTTGATTGGGCGATTGTCGCCAAAATGATTGATTTAAAGCCTTTGGCCAAAATGAGTTGATTTGGGCAACTTGTTTGCCAAAATGATGTGATCGGGCGATTGTCGCCAAAATGATTGATTTTAAGGCTTTTAGCCAAAATTGGTTGATTAATTCAAGGCATTATGTCAAAAAATTGATTTAAGCAATTTGTCGCTAAAAATGGTTAATCTTATTTATAGGCAATTTGTTTGCCAAAAATTGATTAAACCGTAGGCAATTTGTTGTCAAAATGTAATTGATTAAACTGTAGGCAATTTGTTGCCAAAACGCGATTGATTAAGGCTTTTAACCACAATTATCAATTAATTGGACTTAAGCCAGATTTGTTCGAAATAAGGCGATTGAACCGTAGTTATTAATTAACTAGATTCTTTAGCCAAAATTGTCGGATTTAAGATCTAATATCATGATTATTAATTAACCGGGCATTTAAACTTAATCGTGCTTAATTAAGGTAGTTTATTTACCTAAATAATGACATGAATGCATTTATGCAGTTGTAGAATTATTAAGAGTAGAAGAGAAATATGCATGAAGTGCTAAAATTAAATGAGCAGAGTTTCGTTTATGTACCTGATTTAATCGTTGACCGCTTCTTAGCTCCAGATTAAGCTCCTCGTTTGGAAAAATATTAATTAATTTTAACTTGTTTAATTTTAGTGGTCAAGTATCACAACAAAATACAATTAAAATTGAATTAAAATGCAAAAAAGCGGTAAAAGAAATCGCAAAGAGTGTGGGCGGAGAAGGAGCATCCGTCAACACGGACCGAGTGGCCAAAAATGAAGAGGTAAGTGGCCATTTATAGGCCAAAAACGGGCCTAGGGCTGCAGGTGCCGCCGGCGCCGGCGGCAGGTGCCGATGGCCGTTGGCGGCACCTGCCGCCGGCGGCCGGAGTCGCCGTGCTCGGCGGCGGCCCCTTGGGCCTTTCACTCCAGAGGAGTTTTTAGGAGTTTCGGACCTCCGAAAAATATTTCGGGACCTGTTCCGTGATCCTCGCGACATTCCGGACGTTTTAAGTACCATATTGGCATACTTTCAGTGAACTTCCAAAATGGCCTTCGGTCCGGTCGGACTGTCCGTAGTCCAGAAAAATAGGCTTTTCGAGCCTCAAAATTTGAGTATTCACAGTTGCCCCCCACCGGCGATCATAAAAATGATTTATGGGAGTCGGTGGTTGTCTGAAACACAAATTTTGAAGGCGAAAATCGAACGCGTCTAGAAGACCCGTGCTTTAGCCATTTGCTTATAAATAGCTTGAAACTTTCATTTTCATTCATTCTAAACTTTTCAAATTAAAGAGCTCTCTTCAAATTCTCTCAATCTTCAAGGCTTCGAACTTCCTCTCTCCATGGCTTCCTCGAATCTCAGCGGTGAGGATTTTATAGGTTCTCTAGGAATTTCCCTTGAAGAAGTCAATCTTACGGTGGACGCTAATACTCACGCCTCCGTAACTGGCATCTTCACCCAGGTAAGCCCCTTTTCGCTCCTATTTGTTTGCAATTGTATTATTATTATTTTTTTTTTTTTGGGCCTTAGATCGCACTAGGAATTTTTGGGCCTTCGTGGCCGAATTATTAATTTTCGGGCCTCCTTGGCCTGATTGTGAATTTTCGGGCCTCCGTGGCCGGATTGCGAATTTGTGGGCCTTTGTGGCGGAATTGTGATTTTTGGGCCTCCGTGGCCGGCTTGTGATTTAGTGGGCCTTTGTGGCGGAATTGTGATTTTTGGGCCTCCGTGGCCGGCTTGTGATTTTGTGGGCCTTTGTGGCGGAATTGTGATTTTTGTAGGCCTCCATGGCCGGACTGTGATGATTTGAATTTTTTTTTTCTCTTTTTTCTTTTTTTTTTTTGTTGGGGCATACTGTTTTTATTAGTATGCATGCTAGGGTGAAACTAAGATATTATCCTTAATAAGGAACCGAGGAATAACTCTTAGATTGCTTTACCTTTTCAGGACCCTTATGTCAAAGTGGAAGTGGGTGAGACCCCTATGTCTGAAATCCCGCTCGAGATATTTGATCTTAACCATCCGATTGGGGCGATTATCAGTCCGTCCCATTTAGGTTACCTGAGGCACCATGACATAGGCCGGAGCAATCACAAGGAGTTACTGTGCGCTTTGGCCGAGAGATGGTGGGACACTACTAATACTTTCCATTTTTCTTGGGGCGAGTTGACAATGACCCCTGTGGATTTTTCAGTGATCTCCGGAATCCCGTTTGGCACTCGACCGATCGAATTATATGACGACTGGAGGACAGAGATTTCCCCTGATCGGATGGTGGAGCTGATCGGGGTAGACTTACCTCGGATCATCGGGCCAAGCTCCGCTACTCCGGCTTTGAGCGTCTCCAGACGCTGGCTATACCTCCAGGCCCCCAACACTTACGCTAAATACAAGCGGGGAGAGCTGACGGCTACTCAGGCAGCTAGGTTCACTTTGTTGCTGCTGTTTGCTTCGACCTTCTGGTCCAACAGGAAGGAGAGTTTTAACCCTTCTATCTTGAAGAGTTTAGAAAATCTAGCCCATCTCAAGGAGTACGACTGGGCCGGCGCTATTCTGAGCCGCATGTATGATGACATGTGTGATCTGAGTCGGGGCCACTGTAAACTCAGCGGGACTTACTACTTCTGGGAGGTAATGTAAAGGACGTTCTTCTTTTTCTTTTTTTTTTTTTTTTTTTTTTTTGGTTCTCATTCCTTTTTCATTGACTTTCGTTTTTTTTCTGTTACAGACTTGGGCATATGAGTACTTTCCTTTCACTCGCCCAGAGCAGGTTCATGCTGATCTTGGATTGGGGCTGGTACCTTTGGTTTGGAGATGGTACCGATCAAACCTTCATACTGTCCAACACAAGAAATCGCTAAAGGATTTGAGAGCCCTTTTTGATACTTGTAGACTGGAGCAGGTATGTGCTTAGTAATTCTTGAATATGTTGAATAAAAAGGATTTATTAACATATTTGCATTTTTCATAGGTGGAGATAGGGGCAATGATTTCCCGCCTGCAGAGCTGGATTCAAGTTAACCCCCAATTCCAGCAGTCGGATGCCTTGTCTCAGCAGAGGGTGGTCCTGTCGCACCCCGTCCTGAGACGATATTACTTAGGTGAGAGAGTAAACATTCAAATAAGAGGCTGCCGCTCTATTCCTTATTCCCCTCCCGAAGACATGCGAGCGGGCAAGCATATGACGCTGACCGACGCTCATACTGAGGGTGTTCCGCATGTGGAGTTCATCCTGGAGGGAGATTATGACGAGTTCTGTAGAATTTTCCTGATGCAACCCATCGGATCCCGGCTTGATAGTTTTCAGAGATTGGCACCTTCTCAGCCACTTGGCACCCGTTCTTCTCGGGCTTCGGGTCCCTCGACTAGGACTCCAAGGAGGAGGCCCATGACCGATCCCACTTTTTCCACCCCGGTTGAGGGTCCATCGCAGGCCGGGCCTAGCCGATCGGCCGGTCCTAGCCGATCGACCGGTCCTTCTAGGGCTCCCCGGGCTATTTTGGAGGCTACCGGGCCGCTTCACCCAGACCTAGCCAATCTACGTCTGCCATACAGTATTCCTTACTATGTTCCTGATAGCCCTCCATCTTTTCGAGAGGTCTCCCTAGAGAGTGTGGACCGCTCGTCTCTTCCTTCCGAGGACATCTCTGAGGTAAAACCTGACACATTTCTCACAACAGTGATTCATAAGAGATTTTGATATTGACTCGTATTTTCCTTTGTATGATTTCCAGGTTCCTGTCGGGCTGGTCAATCAGATGATGGAGCTGGTTCTCGGGATGCAGCAAGAACTAACTACGGCCTGGACTCAGATAGCCTTCGATGATCAGAGGGGGAGGAGGCCCCGTCGTTGAAGCCATGGTTGCCAGTTTTTTTTTTTTTTTTTTGTGCCGAATTCTGACTGTACTTCTGTACTGAATGTCATTTGTACCTGCAATCAGTTAGCACTGAAAATATGTATGCATGCTTGAAATGAAAATGGGGTTTCACCATTTCGGACGTACTTTATTTTTTGTTTGTTTATTTACTTACCCCCCCCCCCTCTTTTTTTTTTTTTTTAGGTGGCCCCCACCGTCGGCGGCCGCTGCCGCTGTTGTTTGGTGGCTGCTGTCGCCATCATTTGGCGGCTGCTGCCGCCGTCGTTCGGCGCATTTTTCTATAAAAACTAGTTTTTTGTTTGGTCCTTCACTCATCCTTTCTTTTCTCTCTTCTTCTTCTTAATTTCAAAGAATGAATCCCTTTTTTACTCACAGCATGCACAGCTGGATTAGGAGTCTCTCCAAAGTCGAAAAGATCAACTTGGGGAGGTACGGTCTCTCTCCTATCGTTACCCTCAGGGGGGTAGTAATCGACTGGAACTTTTTATGGGCATGTATCAGACTTTGGGACCCTGAGGCCCATGTGTTCCGGTTCGGAGCCATGATGGAGGAGATGCGTCCTCTTTTTGAGGAATTCTGTGCTATCATAGGGTGTGACCCCAATGCCCCTTTGGTCAGGCATGAGGTCAAGATTGGGTATGTTCGGTCGTTTGAAAGCCTGTTTCAGTTCAGCCGACCTCAAGCTAGGGCTATGATTGTTGGTGATCAGAAAGCAATTCTGCTGCCCCTGATTGATGAGTTTTCAGAGGTCCGTTCAGACGACCCGGACCGGATGAGGCTGAGAATGCGAGCCTTGGTTTTTTGTTTATTGGCTGGTTTCTTGTTCAACAAGGATCCAGGCTTCGGGGATTTGCGACTTTGTCCCATGGTTCGGCAGATGGAGGATATGGGTTGCATAGGTGGCATTGTGCTGGCAGAAACTATCAGGAGCCTTGACAGAGCTGCTTTAGGCTTCGAGGATTGGACGGTTTCTCCTATTATTCTCCAGGTACTTCTCTTTTTTTCTTTTTCTTTATTTTTT
The DNA here is from genome assembly GCF_041381405.1 of Jatropha curcas. Lineage (NCBI taxonomy): Eukaryota > Viridiplantae > Streptophyta > Magnoliopsida > Malpighiales > Euphorbiaceae > Jatropha > Jatropha curcas. Next base: position 13,922,204 of record NC_143152.1, on the reverse strand, counting down.
TTTTCTTCTTTTGGCCTGTCCCTTTGTAATAGAAAGGATCCATTACTCAGGTTTGGTTAAAGGACCACCTCCAAGTGGTTGCTGTTCCTACTTTACTGCCTTATAACCCCGTCCAGTACCGCATGCGGAGGATCTTGATCACACACCCGTCTGCTGATGCATGGACCTCATGGCTGATTGAGTTGGGTCCAAATGAGGTGTTGTGGTTCGTACCCTGGTATGACATTACCCGCTTTATCCAGGTTAGCTCTCGCCATACTCGGGTTTACCTTTTAGGCCTTACCCATTGTACTTGGTACTATGCTTCGCGTGTTATGAGGCAGATGGGGATAGATCAGACTGTACCGATCGTGGATGACTCTTTATCTGATTCAGCCATCACTCCGGGGGTTACCCGAGCCGTCCTTAGAGCTTGGGTTAGAGACCATCAGATGGTTAGGCCTTTACCTAATCCTGGTGGTATTCAGACTTCTCCTGAGTATCGAGCCTGGTTCATGACCGTTGTCTGGCCGGTTGAAAGGCTGAGGAGGAACGCATTGCTGAGTGCACTTGAGGGTTGGACTCAGGCTGACGCTGGTGATGGGGTTAGGACTGATGAGGAGATTGTGTTGGCTCCTCGGACAGGCGAGGCTGGAGGGAGTTCAGTAACTAGGGATGACTCGGAGGACGTTGCCCCACGGAGGCGACGGGACACCTAGACTCTGATAGGCTTTTGAATTTGCTTTTCTTTGGCTTTGTATGTCCTCTCTTTTTTTTTTTTTTTTTTTGTTTTATGGACTTTATTTTTCTTGGTTTCTTTGGCTTTCTACTCGTACTGTTCGACTTTATTGCTTTTCATTGGAGTGTCATTTGACTTTCAAGCTTTCCAAGCATGTTTCCACTTTATTCATTTAAGCTCTAATTTTTGCCTAAGCCGCCCTTTCGGGTTTTCAACTTAGCGAGCTACCCATTTTTCCCTAAGCCGCCCTTTTCGGGTTTTCAACTTAGCGGGTCCCGACTTTTGCCTAAGCCGCCCTTTTTGGGTTTTCGACTTAGCGGGTTTTTCTTTGTTTCTCTTTTTTTTTTTTTTGTTGGCAAAGAAGAAAGAATGATGAAATGATGATTTTTTTATTTATTAATGTTTAGACCGTGCCCAATGAGGGCTGCCTACATATCTCCGATACATAATTTCTTTTTTCCGAAGAGAATCAGGTCTAATGTAGTTCATTTTACATTATGCAATGCTTATTACACAAAATATCTTTTTAACTGATCTAAATTACATGGATTCGTGAATTCCAAACCATCCAAATCAGTCAAGATGACGGCTCCGCCGGACAATATTTTCTTCAACACATAGGGCCCAGCCCAATGAGGGCGAAACTTTCCACGTGGATCTAGGATTGGCTGTCTAATTTCCTTCAGGACCAAATAGGCTTCTTCCAATTTTCGGTCTTTGACCTTCTTATTAAAATGCCGTGCCATTCTTCTCTGGTAGACTTGAGTTTGGTGAATTGCTTGCAACCGCTTTTCATCCATACCCAAGAGTTGCAAATGATAATTCTTAATCCAGTCTGCTTCGCTGATCTGGCTTTCTTGGATAACCCTTACCGACTGAACTTCCAGCTCGATAGGCAATACTGCTTCCATACCATATACCAAAGAATACGGGGTTGCTCCGGTGGGCGTTCTAATTGAAGTCCTATATCCCCATAAGGCATTCGGTAGCTGTTCGTGCCAAGCTTTGTGCTTTTTAGCCGTCTTCTGCAGAATGACTTTTATAGCCTTATTCGCGGCCTCTACAGCCCCGTTTGTTTGTGGACGATAGGGCGAAGACTTATGATGTTGAATTCTTGTTTCCTTCAACAAATTAGAAAATTCACTTTGAAAGTGAGACCCATTATCCGTGATGATCTCGAATGGCGTTCCGTACCGACAAAGGATGTTAGTACGAAAGAACTGTGCTGCCTTCTTGGCATTTAAAACTGAATAGGAGGCTGCCTCGATCCATTTAGTGAAATAATCTACGGCAACCAGGATGAACTGATGACCGTTAGAAGCTTTCGGGTGGATTTTTCCGATCACGTCTATGCCCCAAGTTGCGAAGGGCCATGGTGAAGCAATGGGATTCAAATTGATCGGAGGCTGTCTTTGCAGTTTAGCAAAAATTTGACATTCGTGGCATTTCTGCGCGTGCCTCACGCAATCTGCATTCATGGTTGACCAGTAATAACCCAGGTTCACACTCTTCCGAGCCAAGGCTATCCCATGCATGTGTGGACCAGACTCCCATTATGTAAGGAATCCATGATGGTTTGAGCTTCTCCCTCATCCACGCACCTTAGGTGCAGGCCATTCGAACTTCTCTTATACAGAACTCCCCCAGTAAGGAAATATCCGGATGCTAACTGCCTCAATGTTCGTTGATCAGTCTTGGTAGATCCCTCCGGGTAAGCTTCATTCTGAAGATAATTCTGTATATCCCAATACCAGGGCTTGTCATCCACCAAATTCATGACATGTGCTGGCTGCTTCTGTAGCCGAACTGTGAGAGGTCGAACGACTTGGTCTCCTCCCACATTGACCATAGAGGCCAAGGTAGCTAGAGCATCAGCCAACTGATTCTTGGCTCTCGGTAAGTAGTGGAAGGATAGATCTTCAAATTGCTGAGCCAATTCGTCCAAGCGTTGTAGGTAAGGAACCAAACGCTCTTCTTTAATTTTCCATTTTCTCAAAGCTTGAGAAACTATTAAATTGGAATCCCCGAAAACCTTGAGGACCTTTATCTCTTTTTCTAGGGCTGCTTCTAACCCCTTTATGCAAGCTTCATACTCGGCTTCATTGTTGGTGCAGTCGAAATCTAATTTGACTGCGATTGGGACGTATTCTCCACAAGGAGTTTTGAATACGACTCCAATCCCATTTCCATGGTAGTTTGAAGCTCCATCGAAGTACATTTCCCAGACTTCACTTTCTAAGCTCAACAAGTCTTCATCAGGAAATTCTACCTCCGGCATTTTGTCTTCGAGCAGCAGTTCTGCTAATTGATCAGCTAAGGCTCCGCCTTTAACTGCCTTCCGTTGTACAAATTTTAAGTCATAAGCTGCGAGCACTGACACCCACTTTGCCATCTTACAGTCAAGAACCGGCCTCTCCATAAGGAATTTCAAGGGGTTCGATTCAGAAATGACATAGGTTGTGTAAGATGAGAGGTAGTGCTGCAGCTTTGTACAGGCCCAAACTAGAGCCAAACACAACTTCTCTATCTTGTTGTATTTTAGCTCGTATTCTAGCATCCTTTTGCTTAAGTAATACACGGCATTTTCTATCCTTGTATCTTCTGCTTATTGAGCTAGCATTGTACCCATCGCTTCTTCTGTCACTGATAGGTACAATAACAAAGGCTTTCCTAGCCTTGGTGGCTGTAAAACTGGTGGGGATAGTAGATATTGCTTGACTTAGTCGAAAGCTTTCTGGCAATCCTCATTCCATTTAACCGCTACTCCTTTCCTGAGTAATTTGAAGATCGAACCACAAGTATCAGCCAATTGATTAATGAACCGGCTGATGTACTGTAGCCTTCCCAGGAAACCCCGAACTTCTTTTTCCGTCCTTGGTGCTGGCATTTCCAAAATGGCTTTGGCTTTTGAAGGGTCGATCTCTATGCCCTTCTGGCTGACCATATGCCCCAAAAATACTCCGAATGTAGCTCCAAACAGACATTTTGCCGGGTTGAGCTTTAAATTGTACTTTCGAAGTCTAAGGAAGAACTTCTCAAGTGCTGTTGTATGTTCGCCAGCTGTTTTTGATTTAACAACCATGTCATCCACATACACTTCTACTTCTTTGTGAATCATGTCATGGAAGATGGTCGTTGCCATTCTTTGATAGGTTGCCCCGGCATTTTTGAGCCCAAAGGGCATGACCCTGTAGCAGTAGGTTCCCCATTCAGTGATGAATGCCGTCTTTTCTTTGTTTGGCAAATGCATCATTATCTGGTTGTACCCGACAGCAAGATCGGTCAAGGAAACCATCTCGTGTCCCGCCATTCGGTCTACCAACAAGTCAATATGTGGCAGGGGAAGTCATCTTTCGGACATGCTTTATTCAAGTTCCGATAGTCTACACACATTCTGACTTTGCCATCTTTTTTCGGCACTGGCACAATGTTTGCTAACCACGTCGGGTAGGCAATAGGTTCTATGAATTTATTTTCCAGTTGCTAGGCTACTTCCTCCTTGATTTTCATGGACCATTCAGTCTTCAGCCTTCTTAGCTTCTGTTTCACTGGCTTAGCCTCGAGATATACTGGAATCTTGTGTACCACTATTGCTGGGTCAATTCCCGTGATGTCACTCGCCTTCCACATGAAGCAATCGGCAAACTTCTTTAAGCATTCACTGATCTGCTCCCTGTTCACACAGTCAGATGCAATGTATGTATGTTCGTTTTCTTCTTTGCCAATTATTATTTTTTTCTTTTTCATTTTTCATTTCGTTTATTTGATTTTCATTATTTTTGCTTGGAAATGCTTGGAACGATAAACACGCGGGGTAGTCAATAATTTGCAAGCCTTTATTGATCATGACGAAATCGTCTTCAAAGATTACATCAAATTTGAAATCTGGATTTTCAAAATCCGACACACACAACCCAGAACTGGGATTGGACTCAGGCTCGGTTTCAGACTCGGGGTCAGACTCAGACTCAGTACAGGACTTAATTACGGATTTCGACTCTAGGTTTGACTCGGGAGGGGGGTTGTCAGCAGCGCGTTCTTCCTCAGCATACCAGTTGGTGAGAGGCCCTTCATTTGGTTTGATTAGGCTCAGCAGGTCTTGATTTTCTTCATTTCTTGTAATGACCGCAACCTCGTCAAAGAGACTTGGCAGCATGAAGTCTTCCACTTCCAGCTCAGCTATTGCTTCAGGCTTGTTACCCCAGACGTCAAAAAATATCTCTAACCCCGGCAGCATCTTCTTAGCATTTGGGCAGTAAAATGGCTCTTGGAAGCTGTGATAAGGAACCGTCTCTCCCGATTTGCGAAAGTGGCTATTCAAAGTCAAAAGGTGTGATGGCATCTGCATCTTTCTACCTCTGTTCCTGGTCCTCGTGGCCAGGTCTTCCTCAGTGGGCTGATATCCTAGCCCAAAAGTCCCTTTATTTACTAGACATTCCCAGGCTTGCAGTGCGGGGTATGTCTTTCCGGACCTCGTCATAGCCATTCCCGGCAGGTAAGACATCCTCAACATCAAAGGAACTATGCAGTTTATTTGCACCGTCCCAAAATCAAAGAGAATTCGGGAGTTTGTAGTCTTTCCTTCTATGAACTGCACAGTGTCATACTGAAATCCCGAGAGGGGCAAATTGGCATTTTCAGGGTTGACCTCAAAGAGAGGCTGACCCTTTGGCTTTTTGAGCTGGCTGTAGTCATCTCCTTGAACTGTTATGATTTTACCCTCGTAGGGGAATTTGACCTTTTGGTGTAAAGAGGAAGGTACTGCTTTGGTATGGTGTATCCATGGGTGTCCCAAAAGCAGGTTGAAACTGATGGGCATGTCAATTACTTGGAATGGTACTTCCATTATGGCTGGCCCAATTGCTAATTTTAGTGTAGCAACCCCCAATACTTCCCTTCGGGTGCTGTCATATGCTTTCACTATCTGATCAGATGGAATGAAATCTGTTTCCTCCAAACCCAGACAGCTGGTTACCCTCAATGGACAGACGTTTAGTGCTGACCCATTATCAATGAGAACCATGGGCACAGTTTTGTCTCTGGTCTGAACAGTAATGTAAAGGGCATCATTGTGACTACCTCCTTCCGTGGGTAAGTCATCATCAGAAAACCCGATGTTTTGAGTTTTTGATAATTGGGTGAGGGTGGATACCAACACTTCGGGGCTAACCTCCACCGATGTTTGAAGTTAACTCAAAGCCTTGCAAAGAGCTTGGCGATGAGGAAAGGATGATGCTAGAAGTTCCCAAATCGATACCCTAGCTTGTGTCTTCTTTAACTGCGAAAGTATCGGGTCTTCCTTTGGTTCGTCTATCCTCTCGTAAGGCTTATTTCGGATTTCGTCCAAGACCAATGGTTCATATTGTCTCCCGCTCCTGGTTATGGCATCGAGCTCCTCAGTCAGGTCATTTAGATCTAGGACACAAATTTCATTCTTTTCTAGGAATAGCTCGAAAGGATCGATCAATTCCTGGTCAGGAACAATAGCATTTACCCCGTGATTTGGTAAGGGATTAGTGCTAATGTTTGGGTTCCTTCTTGGAATAATAGAACCATTGTCTACTAGATCTTGGATGCGATTCTTAAGCGTCCAACACGCTTCAGTCTGGTGTCCATTACCCTGATGGAACTCACAGTATTCATTGGCTCTGTAGTTCTTTGGTAAGGGGTTGGGTGGTGGCCTTGCTTCCAAAGGCTTGATGTAGTTTGCTTTGACAGCCTCTCGGAATACCAAAAGGATTGGCATGCCGAGATCAGTATATGTTCTTCTTGACTGGCCGCCATTTCTCATGTTTCCCATGTTTTCCACACGTAAAGGATTCGTGGGGGTGATGCTTGCCACTTCGTGGACTTTTCCGAGCTGGCTAGGTTTTTTGTATTTTGAGGTTCCCGAGTCTTCCTTCAGTTGCCCCCATTTGAAGTAAATCCTCTACCTTCGTAGCAGTGGCAATGAGCGACTGAAACGTTGGTAGGTATTGTGTTTGAAGCTGTGACTGGTAGATAGGCAGTAAATTCTTGATTATTATGTCAACTTGTTCCTGTTCAGAGAGTCGGTTGATCATTTGGAGCGGCCTTGGCCCTCCACCTCGTAAGGAACGAGGAAAAGGGTTCATTGTTTTTCTGTTTGGTGGTTTCCAGCTCTCTTCGAGTAACATCCACCTCCATATTATAGCGGTACTGTGAATTAAATGCATTACAGATGTCTTCCCAGGTCTTCATCTTAGACCGATCTAGGCTAACAAACCACCTTAAAGCAGCACCGGTGAGTGATTGTTGGAATAACTGAGCAAGGAGCTCGCTGTTCAATCCAAACGGGTTCAGGGCACCCACATACATTTTCAGATGCGTTTTAGGACAAGTGGTTCCATCAAATTTGTCCATGTTGGGCATCTTGAATTTTGTAGGTAATCTTGCTTCGGGGAACAAGGACAAAGAGTCCATGTCCACCACCTCTTTGTGTGTTTTAAGGGCAGTAACAGATCTTTCTAAGAGTTCTAGCTTTTCTCTCATTTTTTGAGCTTCGAGCTCAGATGCAGTTTTGGCGGGTATGTCATCTAAGTTATGGTTTGAAGATGATTGTGCAGCATTAGGTCTTTGGCTAGAGGCAGCAGGACCCTTTCCTCCAACCGAGGCCCCATTTCCATTACCATTACCCAGTTCAGCTATTAAGGCGGTCCTTTGGGCAGCCAATGCCTCATTCATCCTAGCTTGCATTCTGACTTCTAATTGTTCCATAAGGGTTTGGATGTCAGGTAGTGATGCCATTGGTTTAGTTGAAGTTGATGAGATTGGTGATAGTATTGTAGGTGTGGCTGGCACAGACGTCGGCACTTGAACAGTGGGTACCTGTAAGTATGAGGGTAGTTGTATTAGGGTACAGTAGGTGGTATTGTGTATCAGGGTAACTGATATGAGGTAGATCGTCTCTTTGTCCAACTGTGCATGCTTAAAACAAAAGAATTTTTTGTGTCCCTTTTGTGTTTATTTAGTGTTTATGATATGTCGTGAATGCGCACAACAACATGTCATAATCCATTTCAATGAGATGATTCGCATTATTTGGTGCATACAGTCCTAAAGGATAGGTTCTATAGGCTATGACACAAATAGAGAATCGGCTTTTTAAGGGACCCTTGAACCTTGAGTAAGGATATACCTAACCACATGTGAAACAAGGAGTTTCGCGTGGGTCCAACGGTACGCATACTCATGGGCCACCCCCAAAAGGATTAGGGATGGTTTGCGGTAACAGGGAGGACGCTTTGGCTGTCCGTCGACATAATCAAAGAGACCTGCCGATCAGCGCTACTTGCTATCCAGACTCAGAAGTTTGAACAGAGAGAGAAGAAATTCGTTTAAAGTTCATTTTTTATGCAATGGAGAAAAAGATTCTCAATCGTGCAAATAAATCAACAAGTTTTAATGTCTTAATCATATTTTACATTTAAGTCCAAATTTTCATATCAAGTATTCTTAAGGAAGGAACACTTGATTCGCATTAGAGTACCCTGCAAAACAAAGCATAATAAAACAATACCCTAAAGAAGGGACAGGTTAATTTTTCACAACAATTGTAGTCCACTTTATGCAAAAATGATTACATAATTTTCCCCAGTGAAGTCGCCAAACTGTGAACCCCTCCCCAAATATCATGGCATATGAATGCATGTGACTAAGGGCAGAAATGCACGTGAATGTATGAGTCGCCACCTTGTTTAATTATTTTAGGGTAAACTAGGAAAAAACCCTAAGTGACTCCAATTTTAATTAACCTAATTATTCTAGATTAATTAACCCAATGTTAAAGCATGGTCTACGAACCCGAGGTGGATCCTGAGACTATGTCATGCTGATGAACTAACCATTGAATGAATGCTTTTGCAGGGTGAATGAAATAATTGAACCAATGAAAATGTTTATGTGATTTCGACTTGCTGCCCGGGGTTAGATCCCGAACGTGCCTACGTACTTCGGTTTGAACGGAAGATCAAAGTCAACGTAGTTCGATAGGCCTTCTTTGAAGGGCTTTGAAGGTGTATGCTTGATGCATGAGTGTGTGTATGCTTTGTGCATGTTTGTTTAGGCATTTTGCCAAAGGATCGATTGATTCGATTAGGCGTTCGTAGCCAAAAATGTTGGTTTTAAGGCATTTGTGCCAAAAATGGTTGTCGGGCGATTTGTCGCCAAAATTGATATTTGGGCTTATTATTGCCAAAATTGATGTTCGGGCTTATTATTGCCGAAATTGATTTTGTCGGGCGATTTGTTGCCAAAATGATTGATTTTAAGGCTTTTAGCCAAAAATGGTTCATTTTAAGGCATTTTGCCAAAAATGGTCAATTTTAAGGCTTTGAGCCGAAAATGGTTGATTTTAAGGCATTTTGCCGAAATTGATCGATTTTAAGGCTTTTAGCCAAAATGAGTTGGTTTAGGCAATTTGTTTGCCAAAAGTGTTGATTGGGCGATTGTCGCCAAAATTGATTGATTTTAAGGCTTTTAGCCAAAAATGGTTCATTTTAAGGCATTTTGCCAAAAATGGTCGATTTTAAGGCTTTGAGCCGAAAATGGTTGATTTTAAGGCATTTTGCCGAAATTGATCGATTTTAAGGCTTTTAGCCAAAATGAGTTAGTTTAGGCAATTTGTTTGCCAAAAGTGTTGATTGGGCGATTGTCGCCAAAATGATTGATTTAAAGCCTTTGGCCAAAATGAGTTGATTTGGGCAACTTGTTTGCCAAAATGATGTGATCGGGCGATTGTCGCCAAAATGATTGATTTTAAGGCTTTTAGCCAAAATTGGTTGATTAATTCAAGGCATTATGTCAAAAAATTGATTTAAGCGATTTGTCGCTAAAAATGGTTAATCTTATTTATAGGCAATTTGTTTGCCAAAAATTGATTAAACCGTAGGCAATTTGTTGCCAAAATGTAATTGATTAAACTGTAGGCAATTTGTTGCCAAAACGCGATTGATTAAGGCTTTTAGCCACAATTATCAATTAATTGGACTTAAGCCAGATTTGTTCGAAATAAGGCGATTGAACCGTAGTTATTAATTAACTAGATTCTTTAGCCAAAATTGTCGGATTTAAGATCTAATATCACGATTATTAATTAACCGGGCATTTAAACTTAATCGTGCTTAATTAAGGTAGTTTATTTACCTAAATAATGACATGAATGCATTTATGTAGTTGTAGAATTATTAAGAGTAGAAGAGAAATATGCATGAAGTGCTAAAATTAAATGAGCAGAGTTTCGTTTATGTACCTGATTTAATCGTCGACCGCTTCTTAGCTCCAGATTAAGCTCCTCGTTTGGGAAAATATTAATTAATTTTAATTTGTTTAATTTTAGTGGTCAAGTATCACAACAAAATACAATTAAAATTAAATTAAAATGCAAAAAAGCGGTAAAAGAAATCGCAAAGAGCGTGGGGGGAGAAGGAGCATCCGTCAACACGGACCGAGTGGCCAAAAATGAAGAGGTAAGTGGCCATTTATAGGCCAAAAACGGGCCTAGGGCGGCACGTGCCGCCGGCGCCGCCGGCGGGTGCCGCCGGAGGCCGGCGGCTGCTACCGCCGCTGGCCGGCGGCTGCTGCCGCCGCTGGCCGGTGGCAGGTGCCGCCATGTCCGGCGGCTGGAGCCGCCGTGCTCGGCGGCGGCCCCTTGGGCCTTTCACTCCAGAAGAGTTTTTAGGAGTTTTGGACCTCCGAAAAATATTCCGGGACCTGTTCCGTGATCCCCGCGACATTCCGGACATTTTAAGTACCATATTGGCATACTTTTGGTGAACTTCCAAAATGGCCTTCGGTCCGGTCGGACTGTCCGTAGTCCAGAAAAATAGGCTTTTCGAGCCTCAAAATTTGAGTAGTCACAGATAGCAGCACAAGAACAAGACAACGCACTACTTTAATTATCAATTAGAGTGTAGTAAACAAGCAAACACACCCTAATAATGTAATAGAAGCAAAAGAAAGTTCACACAAAAACAAAGAAACTAGAATTTAAAAGACAATTTCAGGATATAATGTATGAATTTAGCTTACTACAAAGCAAACCAAATATGGACCTAATTAATTCTACCCAAAACAAAGCAAGCAATCAAAGAAAAATCCAAAAGAATATTTTTTTTTTATATGGTCAGAACCGAGCACAAGCGTGCTAGATGGAAGCACGGGCGTGCGTGTATAGCTTGGTCCAATAATTGAGAGTCAGAACCAGGCACGGGCGTGCTTATGGTGAAGCACGGGCGTGCTACCTTGAATCCTCCTCTTATCTTTTCAATGTAACCCAATTTACGTAGGATTTAGATTTTGACAAGGATTGTAATGGATAAACTAAATCTCAAAAAGATATGGACAACCAATTCTTGTTATCTTATCCACAAAGTAGTTAAGATTAGATTTATCAAGAGATTATAGTGGATAAACTCAATCCCACAAAATAAGGTCAAATCCCTAAGGATTAGGAACAAATCCCACAAAATATGGTCAAATCCCTAAGAATTAGGAAAAATCCCTATGAATTAGGACAAAATCCCTAAGAATTAGGAACAAAATCCACACAACAAAAACAAGCTTTCCAATGGTGGACGAATTTTTTTTTCTTCTTACTCTTTTTTTTTTTTTTTTTTTTTTTTTGCAAATCTAATCAATAAGATCTAAGATAACAACTTTCAAAACTAAAACAAGAACGAAATTAATCAACACAATTGAAGAAAACACGAATTTAAATCTAACCAACAAGAAGATAAAACACCAAAAAAAAAAAAAAAAAGACAAGAAAAACAAGAACACATATAATCACAAACCCTAGAACTAAGATAAATAAGAATTTACCTTAATCTTTGGCTCTGATACCAAACTGACGCGGAACCCTATGGAAATTTATTCCAAGAACTCTATGACAAGATTTGGAATAGATCAAAGATCAAACTAAACCCTCCCCTATGGCACCCCTCGTTTATAAAGAAACGGAAACACCAATAATAGAGTAAAAGAATAAGATAAACGCCACAAGTAAATTGATAAGTTTATCTTGATTCTTGATGCAATAAGAGAAATGCAATCTCACACTCTCTCCAAAGCAAGGAACACGCCTAAGCATGAAGTTGAAGAAATTCTATTTCATTGATTAATTGAATGTTTTAATAATTACAATAGAACAAGCTATTTATACTAATTCTAAGAGGTCCTGATCCTTAAAGGATTTAGAATAATTAATCTAAATCAGCTAAGGATAAGGATTTAGCTAATCTAAACCAACTAAGGATAAGACTAACAAATCTTAATAACTTAAGGATAAGGATTAACTAATCCAAATCAACTAAAGATTAGCTAAATCTAAACAAATCTAGGATAAGGAATAATTAATCCAAACCAACTAAGGATAAGGAGTAATTAATCGAAACCAACTAAGGATAAAGAATAATTAATCCAAACCAACTAAGGATAAGGACTAACTAATCCAAGCAAACTAAGGATAAGGAATAATTAATCCAAACCAACTAAGGATGAGGAATAATTAATCCAAACTAACTAAGGATGAGGAATAATTAATTCAAACCAACTAAGGATAAAAATTAAAAGGGCGGCCCAATTTATTGGTGGCCCAACCCATTAACAACATTACAACTCAAAACTAACAAAAATGGGCTAACTTATTACGCCAAAGTTAGGCTCTAGTATGGCCAGGGCGTGCTACGTGCTGGAATTTCAGATTCCATCTCAACATGTGCTTCCATCAATGTGAGAAGCTTAGGTGTTCTCCATGCTTCCTTGAGCTCTATGGTTGAGTGGTAGCGAATCCGTATCACCTTGTGTGAGATTCTAATGTCTTGATGTGAATTTCTGTTCTCTGCAAAAACAGAAAGGGTTGAGGTTGACTAGAACCTTTGGAAAATCTAGTGGGACAAAGGTTAGATCTAGGTGTTGAACTATTTCCTTGTAATGTTGATTTGTCTCTTACCCTTGAAAAGAGATAACATAGTGGAGGATCTCAAGATGAGTCTTGGGAAGTGGATGTATGCGAGTTAGTGCCGAACCACTATAAATCTCTGTGTTTATCTTCTTTTATTTTCTGAAGTTCTACTTGATTATATTCTATTTACATAACTGTTAATCTTTTTAGAAATGCAAAGTTGTTAATGAATTTCTATTTCTAAACGTGAATAACCTTTATCTTTGTGGAATATTAAAACTCTAGATTTCTGTATTGTGAATTTACCAAGTTCTAATTTGTCCTTCTACATTAAGTGTAAATCACAATATGCATTATAATCAGTTTTCTAATCTTGCTTAAAACTTTGTGAACCAGTTCTAAAATGCAAATAACTGTTTTTCACAGAATCTTTCTAAATAGCAATAAGCTTTGTGAAATAGTTTTAAACGTAACAGCTATTCTTCACAAAGTCTTTCTAAAGTTGTTTAAGCTTTGTGAAGTAGTTCTAAATGCAATAACTATTCTTCACAGAGTCTTTCTAAAATTGCTTGAGCTTTGTGAAGCAGTTCTAAATACAATAGTTGTTCTTCACATATATTTGCAACAAGCTTTATGAGGTAGTTCTAAACTTGATACCTAACTCTCATAAACACTTTCTGTTTCCGCTGCAACAGAATTCTGATTTTTCTTTTAAAAGTCAAATTTTTAGAAAATCCAATTCACCTCCCTCTTGGGTTGTGCCATACATAAATGGGACCTAGAGGGGATTTGGTCTAAATAAATAACGGGGCTAGGAACAATGTTTATAGAGTCCAAAATAAGGAGTTGGGTTGGAGATACAATCGAATCAGTATTAAGAGAACTATAAGATAAGTGTGCTGGTAAAAGGGGGTGGGCCTAAGAGTCATAGATTGAGTTTGCTGGATACATGATGAAAGGAGATAGAAATAATGAGATTTTGTTCTTAGGTTTAGATTTACATGAGGAACAGAACTTGATTTAGTAGAGGCAGTGACATGGGAGCTTTCGCTAGAAAACTGGAAAAGATCACCCCTTGAAGGATTAAGGACAACCATACTTTCTAATTGAGTTAGATTTTTTTGAGTCTAGAAAATGCACTATCACCTTCATTTGCAATACTATCCTGTTATATTTTTAATCGAAACCGTGGGAGATTTCTGCAATTGAGATGGTGTAGATTTCGGCTGAAACACAAGCTTCTTAACACAACTCTCGCAATTAGCAGGAGCCACATCATCCCTACCACCCCTTCTATGACAACGTAACGATGAAGCTTTCATCCATTCCCCATAATTTAGAAGCTTGATGTCACTAACCACAGTTGATTCCAATAGATCATAACTCCGATAAGAATGACCATAAATACCACAAAGGAAGAAAAATATTGGTAACCCCTCGTACTTGAAAGGAATCCACAAAGAACTACCCGAGCTAATATGAATTGTAGTACCTTTAAGAAGAGCTTTCTAGAGATCAAACTCCACCTTAAATCTGATAAATTTTCCTTATAAAGCACCCTCATCCTCCCATTCAATAAATGTACCAATTTTGCTTGTAACACCCTTCGCCCAGTCCCGTGAGACCCGACGACGGATGTCACATTTGATGCCGGAGACACCGTCTTAACTTAACATACAAATCATAAAATTAGATTATGAATTAGAAGTAATCGAGTATTCACAAGTTTAGCTAGTAATATGTTTTTTTTTATTAGATAATCATTTCATTTCGTTTTCATCTCTTTTTTTTTTTTTTTTTTTTTGAAAAATAGATTGGGAAAAATCCTACAGAAATACTGTAAGAATTTCCCTTTAAAAACTGAGCTCGCTAAACATATGAATACAAAACACTCCCAATTAAACTCCAAACTCCCAACATCTCCAAATAATCATCATAACACAACAACACTTCTATATGTTCATAACTATATAAATCCTCAATAGCATTTTAATATTCATCCATATACTTAGGTGCCATCACAATATTCGAAACACATTCTCTTTTCAAGGAATATATAATCATTCTACACCAAAAATATAATAAGATGTTATTTCCTGAAATAATAATAACTCTTAATAAATTATACACTTAGTATATACAACCTCCTTAACACAATATTTTATATACATTCCAAAAATCACTATTTACAAAATATCCTATCCAAAATGGTATATCTACTCTGATGCTACTCCTCTGGTCTTGACAAACATCCTCTGCTCCTAACCTGCACGTGATAAAAATCAACGCGCTGAGTAGAAGACTCAGTGGTGATAAATAACCAACAATTAAAATAATAAGAATAGCCAAGGCAAGTCTCGCAAGTGCTTTAAATTACTCAATTATATAAATACTGAAATCACATTAATTTAATTCAAACACTTTGAAAGCAATAAGAAGATTATAAATATAAATATGACTTCATTCTTTTATAGCAAAAATAACATTTCATTCTTAGTTAAGGCTCGTACTAATACAGAATGAACATAAGCAGATTTGATCGTGGCCTATGAAAGCGCCACCCCCATCACACAGTCGTGGCTTATGAAAGCGCCACCCCCATCACACAAATAAGTGCGTCCGCCTATTTATAAGGGCTGATAACCCTAGCATATGATCATAGCTTCATATAACCAATGCAATCTCATCATACCACATTTCAATCATGCATAGTAGAACCCAAATCAAAATCATTCTTAATTCATACTACTTCTCATAAAACTTGTCTTATTCTTTAGTCTTCTTAAATTCATAATGTAAGCTTACTTTAGAACATAAGTAACTCATGAAAATTTCTTACTTAAACATCATTACTTAACATAGAAAATTTCTTATGATATGAAATCATACATGTAAGCTTACATTTGAACTTAAGTGACTCATGAAAACTTCATACTTCAACATAATTACTTACTATAGGAAATATCTCATAAATTCCTTTTCTTTTAAAACTTTCTTAAAGTCATAATGAAATTTATCATAAGAAACTTCTTATCATATAAAATCATACTTTCCTTATTCAAAATTCAAAGCACATACACCTTAAATACCCATTTTTTTAAAACTCTAAACATATGAAAATTATCAAAATAATCATACTTATGTCATATATATATATAGATAGCATACCATACAAAAAAAAAAAAAATAATTAAGTAAGTCTTACCACCCTAGAGTGGTTTGGCCTCTTAATGAAAACCAAGGGGAGGAATTTCCTTCTCCAACCAAGCACACTAACATAACTCTTATGCACCAAGGTATCCATTTCTATCCTCATCATGCATTATCTAAACTAATTCCACACTTTATCCCAAAATTTCCAACAATATTTCCCATTTATATCCATGTAAACATATCCACAATAACACTTCTCAAACTTATATCTTATTTTTGTCAAATCAATCTTCGAACATACAAATAATCAAGAGAACCTCATCACACATGATTCATACATATATTTATCCAAATAAACCTATGATTCAAGGCATAGGAAATTTCCAGCATTAAAATAACCTTGACCTTTGCTGTGTTTTTAAGACATAACTTGAGTTATGGGTCTCCAAATTAAATGAAATCAGATTCATTAGAAAGCTAAGGCAAAATGCTACAAATGTTATGAAGGGACCACAGCCCAGATCAATCGGTAAGATAGCAAACAAATGCTAGGAACACAGACCAATAGATCAGACCTGATTTAGTAGAACCAAGTCCAATTTTTATTGAATTCCTACTTAACCAAACACTCAAATTAAACCAATCTAGAACGAGAGTAGTCTCAAGACATAGGGCAACAACTTTTATGAAGAACTCAGAACCTAATCTTATCATTATAGTGGTCAAAATGGGCACTCAATTCAATGATGCATGTGGCCCAACACAACAGAGTCAGTTTGGGTGTTTCAGCCATAAGTTGAGATATGTATCTCCAAATTGGACACAAGAGGATGGGTTGAAAAGCTAAGAAGTAGACCTACAACTTTCATGAAGGACTTAGACACAAATGGAAAATAGAAATGGTCGAAAACTAGTCCTTAATCTCACATAATAACACTTTTTCCCAAATTCAGCTTACTTTAACCATGAAAAGAACATGAAAGACATAGATACAAGGTAGAGATTTCTACCACATACTAAATACTCATCAAACATCATCCTAAGAGAATAAACCAATAAATAATAACAAGAAAACTTAAGGCCTTATTCATCAATAGATTCTGCCACTCTTGGAAGATGAAGAAGAAATGTTTTCCTCATCAATTCAACATATAGGCATGCTTAGAAATCTCCCAAGAGCACATTTATACCACCAAAGTTTAATAATTAAATCATTTCATATAAAATTCCAAATTTTCACAAAATAGTATAAACTTCACAAAATCAAAAATTTTAACAAAGGAATTGTGTTTATGAACACTAACCTTAAAAACAAGCTTGGATTAAAGTCTCTCAAGCCTTAGCTTTGCCTTACACCTTGGTAGAAGGTTTCCCCAACCTTTGGCTCAAGTAGAGAATTTCCAAATTTCTTGAAATTAGTCACCAAAAACCACTTTTCAACCTTAATTCTCTAGGATTACTTACTTAAATCAAGTTTAATGGTGTAAATTTGGTGGATTTAGTGAGTAGAAGTGAAGAGAAAACAAAGAAGAGAAGAAGAGAGAAAGTTGGCGTTGGAAATGGAGTAGGAGAAGAAGAAGAAAAGAAAAAGTGTTGCTCAATAATTGAGAAGTTGACTTATAAAGCAACTAAAGGGTAGTTTAGTCTTTTCCCACAATTGGATGGCTAAGATTAAGTCAAAAGTAATCTTATCTAATGGTTACAAATAATCTCCAATTAAATTCCTTCAAAATATTATTTATCTCCATAAAATTCTCAAATTTAATCCTTAAAAATAATGCCTCAAACTTCCTTACGTAATATAACACTATAATTCACTATTTACTAATTATCTAAATTTTCCAAAAATATTCATTACTTACTTTCTACCCATAAAAATCATGCATACATACTCCAAAAATATTAAAAAAAATATAAAACATATATAGTAATTTTTCCGGACCAAAATAATACAGACTCCCAGACCGGTAGTGTTATTCACAGACCGGTCGTACCATTCACAGACTGGTAAATCACTATCCATTCATAGTTAATTATACTCAATATCTTCCTCGGATCTAAATAAAATATTATCCCCTCTCTGTAACACCATTCATGACCCGATAAAATAATATCATTTTAAGATTCGAAAATTTTGGGGTGTCACATTGCTGCCAATAATTTTAGCCAATTTCTCATCATATAATGTACTAGAAGATCATAAGCATGAACCCACTTCAGGGCCATGCAAAATTCTAATTATGAAGGTTGCTCTTCACCCTTAATTTCTTGCAAAACTACAAGATTATGTTCAAAATGTTGAGGACCATTTGAAAGGACACTTTACTTGTCCTTCCAATGAGAAAATTGGAACAGAAAGATATCCTTACCTTAGTCTACCTCCACATCGACTTTCATCTTCCAAACCCTAACCATCATGTCCATGAACGCAAACTTGCTAAAGGTTCTATTTGTCCAAACCTGTCTTGCAAGACATAATGAGGCTTTACTGTTATTGGCAATCTCCTCATCCAGAGTCACCTCTATTATCTCAGCCTCTTCTGTTGTTATTGCCTCAA
Organism: Jatropha curcas; assembly: GCF_041381405.1. Taxonomy (NCBI): domain Eukaryota; kingdom Viridiplantae; phylum Streptophyta; class Magnoliopsida; order Malpighiales; family Euphorbiaceae; genus Jatropha; species Jatropha curcas. The sequence continues at coordinate 13,903,855 of NC_143152.1, read as the reverse complement.
CCCTTACTAATGTGGAACTAGTGTTGCTACCTTGATTCTCCATGTCGCTATTTAACCACAATAGGTTATAAAGAACTAGTGCTATAGAGAAAACAATTCCAGATCGAGCTATGGAAATAAGAGAAGAGACAGAAGAGAATAACATAAGGTGCAAGAAAAACAGAAAAATGAATGAAAAACCAAAATAATATGGACGAAGAATAAATAAAAGAAAAGACAAAGAAAATGAGAGGAAAAAAGAACAAGAAATAGTGAAAATCTTCCTAGAAGATGACACAAAACACTAAAAAAGACGTAAACCTAGCTATCAAGGAACGACAACCCTGACTACCTAAGTAGAGAGAACTTTTACTTTTTTTTTTTTTTCTAGATAACTAAATGTTTATATATAAGAAATTGTATAATTAACTATGTCCAATTAAATTATAATTACTAAACTATTTATTGCAATATACTTATTTACAATAATTTTTATTTATTAGTATGGTTTTATATCACTACTATCTAATAGTATTTTATTTTATATATTATAATTTACCTATATATATTTTATGTGCCTATTAAAGAACATCTAATTGAAGTGTCTATAGTAATAAAGTGGCTTAACTATACAGTGGAGATTACTATGGGTGAGCATTTGAACAAATCGGTAAATTTGAGTAATATTTTTAATCAAAATAAATTAATTAAAAATTTTTTTGACTGGAATTTAACCGAACTAAATTTTTAATCAAACTTAACAGAATTATTTTTGCCGGATTAATTTTGATCCTTAACCGCACGAATTTAAAGAAAATGATCAAAAAATTTGTGATTAACCGAATTTTGCAAAATTATTTTTATTGAATTTAACCGAAATTTGTGATTAACCGACTTTAACCGAAATAAAAATTAACTGAAATTATTAATCACTACTTAATCAAAATAAAATTGAAATATTTTTAATTTTTAATTTTATTATCTATTTAATCAAAATGATATAGTTTTGAGAGTTGATTACTTCGGTTAAGTTCACTTTTAGCTAAACCTTTAACTGATCACGGGAAATTTTATTTTAATTGAACATTTATTCACGAAACGTGCAATTTAGTTATATAGGTATTAAAATTTCCATCCAAATTCGTTTTAAATCCGTTTAAAACATTATCTATACTCGTAAAAAATGGATTGGGGTCGGGTCAGGTACCTGAGGGATCGGTTTTTTTTACTTCGTGAGATGTAAATCAGGTCGGACCTGAACCGGGGGAAATATATACTCTTTGGAGTTTAGTAAGGACTAAACCCCCGAATTTCGCAGGGGTGCGTTTCTCGTCTCGCACACGCATGACCCAACTTATTTTTTCTCACCGGTTCGTATTCTGTTTGGCTACCGAGAAAACAAAATCCGAGAAAAAAAATAAACCGAGATTTTCAATCTTCCAGCTTACGTTGTTTTATCGTTTTAGCTCGGAAAAAAATCGATAAAGGGAGTTATGGCGGAGGTATCGATGAGCAGTAACAGTGGCAGTGGGGAGCTGACGCCAGAGGAAGAGAGGGTTTTGATTAGAGACATTGCGATTTCCGCCGAAGCTAATAGCAAAGAAGGTGACAGCTTCTACTTAATCACTCAAAGGTAACAATCCAGCTTCTCTTCAATCCCCTTTGTTGATTTTTTTTTTCTGGGTTTTCTTTTTTAACGGTTGGTTTTAGTTTGAGTTGAATGTTATTCTTATAATTTATGGATAGTTTATTTAATTTCAGTGAATTACCCAATTGCTACTGATTTGCCTTCCAAAATTAAAACAAAAAGAAGCTAACTTTCCTTTAAGAATGCATTTTATCCCAAGTATGAGACAAGTTTCTCTGTTTCAAGCTCCCTCCACTTCTACGAGGCGCATTTTCTCTGTGCTTTCGATTGGATACTGATGAATTCTGTGGATAAGTTGATAATGTTGGAGTGCGATTGTGATTCGAAAATATTTTCAGATTAAGCTGGCATTTTACTTTCTATGCAACTTGGGATTTTGATGAACGCTCTATATGGGGGTCGTAAGGATTTTTGGTTTGTTTTCCAAAGATAAGTTAGGTGACACCCCAGTGGTTAAGACTTAAAAATTCATTAGGAGGTCTTCTTCTTGGTCCTGGTGGGACGAGGTGGGGGTTTACGTGAAAGTGAACGTGAAAGTGAAGAGCTACCCCTATAATTTCAATTCCAAAGTGCCAAAAGAAAATATTGGAAACTAGTTTTTGTCACCTGTTTGCCATTTTGCTTCTATCAATTATGAATAAGAAACTGCTACTTCGTTCATTCCTCATATTAATATGGTGTACCTAACATGTCGTGAGATTTATTGCTGGACTACTGCATTTTGTTGTCATTTAAACTGTGAAATCTCTCTTCAATTGATTATCATGTCTGGTTTCTTTTACCAACTGTTATGAGTTCCCAGATTAGATTTGAATTCCTGTTTACGTTCCTTATATTGGTTTCCTCTACTGTTGATAGAATCATATGATTTGGGTTGACTCCTTATACGTGAATCATGGGCAAATCAAGTCAATAATTGTGAACCATTTGGATTGATATGAGCCAATTGATTATGTAGATTCTTTCCTCACCGGAAAAAAACCAAATATCATTGGATTCAATAGGTTCAACACTCAAAATATAACATGTTCCTTTACAATTCTACTGCAAAAAGAGACTCTAAATACTTCCCCTAGCAATTTGAACTGATCTTAAGATAAAAAATGATTTTCACTGCACCAAATGACTCATCCATGCATCTCATCATGTTCTCCTATAGGTCTTACCTATTCTGCATGTGGCTGCTTTATATGGAATACAAACATTTTAGATGGTTTTTTTATCAAAGTAGTGTAGGTCTACTTTTCAATGTTCAATTAATTTATATATGCACTTATAGTTTGGAAGAACTTATCGTGGTGAGACGATCCTTGTTTCTTGCACTCTAAAGGTAGCTCCCACTTATCTACACCCTGACTAATATTTGTTGAAGTAAGTCATATTTCAATGCTTTCTGTTTGCTCCACATTGATATTTGATGTGTTAGTTGATTTTGAGAATTGGTTCCCAATTTTATGATTTGATTCCCAATCCTCAAAGTGAAGGTTTCAATTCTTATTTGACAATTATGGTCACCTCCTCTGCTTCCTGGTTTAACTTGTCAATGGTGCTTGATTCTATTGTTCATTGAATTCGTGGTTTTTTTGTATTGTTCCATGTTAAAATGCATGGTATTTGAAATGCATGTTAGAGAAGGGGGAACAAGTAGAAGGTGTGGTCTTGAAGGATTCAGAAATCATTCTTTCTTAATTATTTGACAGCTAATATCTTTGAGCAGAAATTATTTTCAGAAAGATCTTATGATTCATTGTTAACATTTTCTTTTCATTGCTTAAACGTTGTGAAAATATTGTTTTCAATTTTTTTTTTCTTATTGGTTCCTGACAGATGGTGGCAACATTGGATTGAATATGTTAACCAAGACCAGTCAAATATTACAAATGATGGATCCTCTTTGTTAGAGCATTGTGATTTGGATAGTTCTTCAAAGAGACCTGCTAGTATTGATAATTCCGATTTAATATATGATTCAAAATCAGAGGACTCCCATGTTGGCATTGAAATTCATGGTAGTCTATTGGAAGGACGTGATTATGTACTGCTTCCACAAGAAGTTTGGAACCAGTTGTATTCATGGTAAGTGATGCTACAATGTATGACCGACTACTTGCTTCGTGTGCTGCTTATCTTTGACAAAATTGCATTCTCTGAATTCACAAACAGAAGGATTGGTTATGATCTTTTAACTTATGGTAGAAATTTTGGTGTAGATGTTATGTTAAAGTTATTGGTTAGACGAATAGAGAACTCTGATAGACTCTATATCTTGTTCCTCTTATTTTGGGCTACAAAAAAGTATCATATCTCACGATTTTCAATTTTTGATTGGATGAAAATGAGGGAATTGCTATTGCACATATAATTGGATGATCTTTTATAATTGAACTGTCATCGAAAAGGAAGTATCATTTATTGATCATGTATTATCTATTGATCATGATTCTTATTGGCTCTATAGGTATGGAGGTGGCCCAACATTGGCCCGGAAAGTAATCAGTTCTGGCCTTTCTCAGACAGAGTTAGCTGTGGAGGTGTATCCTCTCCGTCTTCAACTACTCGTTATGCCTAAGGGTGATCATTCAACAATAAGAATAAGCAAGAAGGTATAATGTTGAGAGTTGTCATAATTTAGCACTTCTTTTATCAACCAAGTTGGTTATAAGATACAGAAAGGGAAATAGTTTGATGCGCCACTGGAAATTAAAATTTAAAGCAGTCAGTAGTGTTATAGAATTTTTAATTTCAATGCTTAACATTTTAAGTGTATTTCATGATATTACTATTGGAGCAGTTAACATAGAAAAACCATTTAAAACATTTAGCAAAAACATCTTCTGAAATTAATTATTTCTTTAGATTACTATTACCATTGCAATAAGTAATAGGGTAAAGTACTATTTAGTCCCTCAAGTTTTGTCAAATTCACCACCTCGCCCCTTTATTTTGGAGAACCAATGAAAAGGTGCTCGTGGTTTGTTTGCATTCCAACTAAAAGGTCCTTCTGTCCAAAAAGAGACCTTTTTTCTGCGAGTCAATTGAATAAAGTGGATTCAAAGGCGAGAGAAGAAACCCCAAAATACTCCAAACAAGCTAGAGCCTCGTCTTCTCTATATTGCCAGAGCCAACCCACTTTTTCAAGCCCTTTCTTTCATCTCTTTTCTGTATCTCACTATTCGATCTCGATACCAAATCCCATTTCCTTTTATTGGATCTGTAAATTAGCAATTCTATTTCTTCACAATTTTAAGCTTTTGCATTTTGAATTTGTAAACTGAATTTCAGTCTATTGATTGTATGCTTGAGTTACATAATGTATATGTACACACGTAACTATTCTGTTTAGGAACACACACGCGGTAGTGAATTTGACCAAAACCTGAGGGACTAAATAGTACTTTACCCTAACTAATATTATTCAGAAATGCGCCATTGACTGTTGCTTTTATGTTAAATTATTATTATTTTGGGTGGTTACATGTTACAATTCTGAAATAATAATAGCTATTGTTAAAGTCTTAAGATTCAAAAACAGCTTGAATTTCGAAACTAAGAGTTTCGATGTCAATGTTTTAAATCATCTCTGAGCTTCGGTTGTACAAAAATTGCACTAGTATTTGCTGTTTTCACTTTGCTGAAATTAATCATTTTGGCAGGAAACAATTGGAGAGCTTCATAGAAGAGCTTGTGAGATTTTTGATCTCAACCCAGAGCAAGTAAATGCTCCTTTCTTTTTTGTATTTGGTTGTCCTTGTTTGATTTTTAAAATTTTTACGGCTCATTTTTTTTAGTATTTATCAGCTGGCTTTTATTTCCGGTTTCTTAGTATTTAATATTTTGTGGCTTTGACAGGTATGCATTTGGGATTACTATGGCCAACGAAAGCATGCTTTGATGAATGACATGGATAAAACACTTGATGATGCCAACATACAGATGGATCAGGATGTAAGTCTCTTTCATACGTAATCACTTATTAGCTTGTAGGAATAGTATGGTTGCTATAAAGAAATTCTTTCGTTGAATATTTGTAACTTGCTTTGATTTAGTACAATGTGGGTGTAGCTATTACATGCGTATGGTTCCTACATGATTTGTTTGTTGCTGAAGTCTGTTCTTCTAAGTAAAGTAATTAATTTATTGACAAAGAAGGGAATGAGTACAAGGAGGATAAGATATCCTTTTTAGTAAAGAACATACTGATGAAAGCTCAATGAGAAAACTTATTAAAATGGAAACTCTCTCCAATTCTTAAGAGTTTCTGTTATAAAAATGCAAAGTCCCCAAAAGCTGAACATTGTAAAAAAACTAAACTGAATCTAACAGTTGCTGGACCAATACATACTGTTTCGTTATTTATTATTATTTTTCTTCGGTTAACTTCTAAATGACCATCTAAGGCTAGCAATTACAACAATAGAACATCTCATAGGGACCATCTAAATCTCATTTTTATTAGTCTTGAACCTGGTGATGTGAAAGAAGAAAAATTGATAAAGAGTTTGTGCTCCAACCGATATCATTTTCCTAAAGATATCAATGGTCTGTTCCAATGATGCCTAGAAATAGAGCAATGCAAGAAAAATGGGCATGAGTCTTACTGTTGGCAATGCACATTGCAGATATATAAGCAGACAAAAATGTGTGGTCCTTATACCCGCAACAAATTCTTGGTGTCATGTAAATAATAGAAAATCGTTTCAGTATGAGCATGAACCAGGAAACTCAAAGACTTACAAGAAAAGAACACAGAAGTTTCCAGAGTCCAAATCCTCATGTCCCATGAAAAGAATGAAGGATGTTAAGGAATGTGATAAGAGCTGTCATTTCTGTTTCATTATAGTTCCTCAAGATTGTATAAGCACATGTTTGAAGCATAGAAACCAGTAATTGAAGTATTATTAAGAGACATAAAAAGGTAAATGCAAGGAAAGCAAAATGAATTGGTGTATTTTCACCAATTCAAATCTTCCAAAAACAAATTTCAGACCACTCTCTTAACTTTTTTGGTCACAATAGCACGTGATTGTGGTCCCACGAAAACAGTATGGCTCAGATGTTATTCAATGGTATGGTCATTGTGGAAATTAATTTTATATTTAGACTAGTGAATTGCATGTGATTCAAACATCTTACAACACTAATGCTTGCACCGAATTTGATGGTATTCTTGTTTTACTTTGTCATTATTATCAGTTTAGTCAAAAGCGCAAACAGTTGCCTAAGCAAAGTAACAAGCAGAAAATCGCTTTTAAATATCAAAACCGAGGTGCATTCAATCAAGTGAGGGCTTTGTGTGCCTAAGCGTGTGCCTCCCTTATATGAAGGCAAAGCGTGTAAGCCCTCAGTTTTAGGGAATTTTTTTTTTTTTTTTTAAAAAAAAAGGTCAGAAAAGTTGGGTGTTTTGGAGTCTTTTACTTTCTAATAACTTGGAAACAAAATTAAACAAATGTCGTTTTTCACTTCTCAATTAAACTTGGACGCATGGAGAAACTGTTCTTCACCAGTGGTCGGATGGCAACCAGGTACTTATTTTTTTCTAATGGGAATTTTTGTTTTGTTTAATCTTTCTTCTTCTTCTTCTTCTTCTTCTTTTCAAACACCTTTTTTTTTTTTTTTTTCCGCTCTATGAACTATGATCTTTCACGGCAACCAGGTACTTATTTTTTTTTAATGGAAATTCTTGTTTTGTTTAATCTTTCTTCTTCTTCTTCTTCTTTTCGAACACTATTTTCTCCTTTTTTTTTTCCACTCTACGCCAATAACTTTCAGCCTTCAAAAAATTTTCCCCTAATTCTTTCTTACATCTATGAACTATGATCTTTTAGCTGAGTTTTCTTCCATCTTTCACTTTCATCTCGGCCTGAATTTTTTTCCAATTTTCTCTAAAACTGAATTTTTTTCCAATACTGGATTTTTTCCATTAATGAATGTTTTCAATATCAAAAATGAATATTTGCATTTAGTTATATAATTAGGTATTTTTTAAAAATTACGCTTTCTTCGATGGAGCGAGTGCTTTTTTTTGCTCTGCGCATAGGGTCATACATTTATTTGAGTGCGCCTTACACTTTTAACTACCTTGATTATCATTGAAGTGATTTCATCTAATGCCTTGTGCACTTCTATTTAGAATTTAGGTAATCTCACAAGATGATACATAAAAATTAAGAAATACAGTTGACGATATTGTGCAAGAAGATAAGCTATTGCTATGGAATAATCCGAGTAAAAGTGTTGGAGTATTGAACCGAATTTGGAGGACTAGAGCAAATGGTGACACTGATGGCTGTTACAGCTTACTGGAGTAATTTTGAACAAGACTTCACTTGCACCATTGAACATAGTGATAACTAAAGAAACTGTAGTATAATGGTTACTATTGGAAGTTTTCATTGATCATGTTTATTTCTAACCTGTGAAAAGAATTGGAAATGCCCATAACATGAATTTCCAAGTGTTGGCATGATTAGCTTTGGTTACAACATACTATCTATTTTGACGTAACTCATAATTTAATCAAAGCCAGATTGATTCAGAGGGAAAAAGTGGGGGAGGGGGGGAAAGAAGGTTTGTGGATTGGGAGAGAGGGAGGGATACTTGATGAATGAGCTCGATCAGAAAAATCTTCAGTATAAATTACATCAGTAAATTTTTTTGGTTTTTAGTTTTGTATTTTCTTGTAATAGTAATTGATTGTATTATATTATATTGTAAAGTACATTTTCTGCAACATCAGTTCTATTTTTGATTTATTTTAACCTCTATTCACCATCAACATAAAAAAAAAAACTATTTGGTAATCACCTTTCTTCTATTGTTTTGAAATGGGGAATATATGCTCATCATCTAGAAGCACAAAAGGTTGGCAAATAGGTCTTTGGAAAGTTTGATTAGAGCATGATCAATTGAAGTGCATATGTGGGATTATCTGGGTATTTATGGAGTCTTCTTTCTCTGCATTATCTAGCAACAATAAGAGTTGTTTTCTTCAAAATTTTATTAAAACATTATACTATTTCAATAACTGTTCTTGAGTTGTTCTTTACATGGTTTATAAAGAAACTGATAAGTGAGTGAGTGATAATATTTGGTTTTTATCTTAGAGATTCTTGGTGCTGTTGAAATGCTTTCCTTTTTGATGGACAAGTTACGAAGGGCTAATTTCAGGGTGGTAGGAATATTTAGAGGTTTCATGGTAAAAGATGGTGTTATCTAGGTTGATGTGGTTCGGTGAAATAAATAATTGGAATTATTGTAAGATATAATGGACTTTGAGATGGTGGAGTTACTAAAATCAAGTAGTTCGATGGCACACATGTACCACGTAATTTATGGGACATCTTAGTTTTGCTGTTTGAGGGGTTTGGTCAAATTCTAGCATGTGCTGGCTGCGTCTTTACTAACTTTTTCCAATTGCATGATTCTTGAAAATGGTAGCTTATTTTCACCCGTTGTCTGTGAACTATAGCCCCTATCATACTGTCATACCTAGAATTCAATTTGTCTCATACTGGCCAAGCTCCACTGGAATGTTGACATGGACAGCACAACAACAATTATAATATATATATATATATATATTTTTGATATAAGCATGCTCAATTAGCTGCATTCTTTCTTCCTATAAGCTGTCTCTCTCCCGCCACATTAGTCAGCTGCATCTCTTTTTCTCTCCCTATTAGCTTTCTCTCTCTTGCATCTCTCTCTCTCTCTCTCTCTCTCTCTCTCTCTCGCTTTGTCATGTCTGTTGCCAATCACCGGCTTTAAATACCCACCACAATCAACATCATCACCATCCAAACTCACCACCATAACCAACACTGGCACTGCTAAAAATGAAAAGCAAAAACAAGAACCCAAATATAGCTTAATGCTGTAATTGATGATTATGCTGTTGATGTCAGCCTTTTGGTGGAGCTTGGCCAGCAAGTCGGTACTCTTCCTTTTTCTGTTACACAAATGGTAGTTCATGAATTTTATGTGAGAAATTGAATTCTAGGTTTGTTTTAATCTGATATGAAAGAATTCTATATTTATGAGGTGATTACAATATTATATACAAGTAATTGCAGCCTATCTAGGAAAGCATATATTCAATCCCTAAGATCATGCTGGCATATTTACAATAGAGCAGACTTTCCACAACAGTTTGAAAATATGATAGAAGCTATAGTTCAGGGATGCGGGTAAAAATAAGTTTGAAAATGGACCTTCTGTACTTGGATATGGTCATCAAAGTTTCCCATTTGTAGTTTGTATAGAGGGTGAGCTTCTGTTCTATGGTAAGATCACTCCTTAGAACTGGAGGTCATGGGAATAACCTCCGTGTAATGCAAAGGGAAGTCAGTCGTGTGCTCTGAGAAACCTAATTTATGTGATGCTATTCAAAATAGCTAGACCACTTTTAACTTCATTACCTGTTTTTGGAGCATAGTTAGGATATTTAATGTCTAAGAATTTTCCTGTTGTCTTTTTACTTTTATTTTTTAGTTACACTTCTTAAAATACTTTGTAGCGGCACTTGCTATATGTGACTGCTTGATTTACTTTGAAAGTACGAGCATGTTCCAAATTTATGATTATGTCAGTACTATGGAGAGAATGTCTATTTGATAGGCGAAAATGATGTTTCTGTAGTTCACCCTGTGAAGAGTCACTGGCATGCTCGCAGAAAGCAATGGAAAAAGTATGATACCCATGATCACATGTATATGCAACAGATTCATGTAAAATAGCATGTATGTGATCTTCTGTGCATTTTTTTTCTCAGATTTCCTTTTAGAATTTATATCTTCATAACTTCTCTTTATTTTTTGTGACACATTTAGCACTTTAACATTTTAATTTCATTCTATAATTGTATGTACAGATTCTGGTGGAGGTTCTTAACAATGTCAATGGTACTGCATTGAGTGGTCATATGAGTCCTATTATGCACAATGGATCTACTCAGAAGGAAGCTAGTACTATTCTTTTAGAGCCTTCTAAGTCAAGCTTATCAATTGCAGGAGGTTTTTCTGCAAGCAAGGGTGCTTCTAGAAGCTGCCATGTGGAGTTGTCACAAGGTCAAAACAACACATCTCCAGGTGGGGAGTTGGATAACATGTATGGGGTTACTGGTGTCAGTACAAGGGGGTCTACTGGTGGCCTGACCGGTTTGCAGAACCTAGGAAACACATGCTTTATGAATAGTGCAATACAATGTCTTGTTCATACTCCTGAGTTTGCTAAATACTTCAGGGAGGACTATCATCAAGAGATAAATTGGCAAAACAACTTGGGCATGATGGTAAGTTTGAGATACAATTGAAACTAAGTATCAATATATCCCATTGTCATTTTCCCATCTTGATTTGAGAACAAATTTAAAGCTTTTTTGGTGGAAATGACAATAATTTCTTAAAAATATTCTCTGCATTTTTCCTAGGTTTGGGGGTGCATGGGAAATCAGTCAACAGAAAATGCTTTTTTTATTATTCTTTTTAAAGTGAAAACCAAACAATTTCAAGAAAAATGAATTTTTAAAAAATGGGGTCATTTTTGGAACCTATGAATCTTACAGTAAGGGAAGAAACCCCACAAGAGAACCACATGGGTGATTCCATGGATTTAAAACATGCCAGTTACATTGGAGGGATCATTGTGTATATATCACCATTTTCAATTTTTCAACTTAAATCCTTGAAAAGACTCGGCACATGAAATTACTGCTTGATTACTTGGTCACAAGGCAAAAATCAAGTAAGAAGAGTATTTTTCACATTTTTGTTTATGGGGGTGAGTTGATATTGACTTTCTTTTTCTGTTTGCAGATTTGTTGTGAAAACATTTGGTTTATGTTGTACTTATGATGGATTTACTTATACGGTATATAATTTACTAGATCTAGAATTTTTCAGAAGTTTTCAATACATTTTTTGAATGGGTTTTAGCACATAACATGTATAATTGAACTGTATTCGTTAAGAAGGTTAACGTTACATTGAGACTTAAGAACTTCCTAGAGATTGTTTTTGGTAGTGACAAGGTAGTTGATTGATAATGAGGATAAACCATGGATTCAATGTTTTCATTTTACATATTATGCTAATTATTTACTTGCATTTTGTAATTTTAATACACTCCTTGAGTACCTTTATTTTTTTGTACGATTTCTAATTTTTTAAAAAAGAATTAGTTACATGTTGCTATTTTTATGAAATGACCACAACAGCCTCGTTTCACATGCTATTGAAACCCTGATCTGGCCTCGGCTGTGATCTAAATTAATGAAGTACCAACTAAGTCACTGTCCACAACAGACTGCCACTGGTGCTTACTAGTTGCAGCTTGCTATTGGTTCTCAACAGTCTGCTGACCATGACAATTTATCCTTTTTCATTTAATTTTCTCTTCAATTCAGGTGCATTAAAATCATGCGGAAATTATGTAGTCCTTATATGTTCAAATGTCTCATGGTTTTCTTCATCAAGCAAAAATTATTTCATTTTTTGTTATCTTCAAATGCTACAAATGCTAGAGAGTAGATTTCAACTGACTTTCAATGTTGTAACAATATAGTAAAATAATTAGTTTCACGAAAGAAAATATTTTCCACAAGCTATTCATGATATGTAAACAAAGTAGAGAAATTAAACCTCTGTGCAAAAGGCTATGGTTTGGTAGTGAATAGACTGATTTTTTATTAAGAAACTATATTGCCTTATTTTTCCATGCAAAATTAGCTTTATCGCTTTGATAAAAATTTTTATGCTTGATCAATGAATCCATGTTTTCTTTTTACTCTATTTCCTTATTTGACTTGTTTGCATGAATTGTACATTTTTGTTGGTTCGGACATATTAGAGATCATCTGTGGTGCTCTGTTATGGAGCTACTATACTTAGGGTAGCTTTACTGCTGTATTTAAGGTAGTTTTATTTAGTTGTTCAATTTTTAATCATGTTGTTGTTAGTTTCTTTGTTGATGACTATTAGCAGGTTGGTTAAGCAAGTTATTTATTGGAATGGATAGTTATTCTAGTAGGTAGTTTTAGCTTTGCATTTGGTTGTTTAAAAGGCTGTGATATCAGGAAAAATGTAAGCAGAATTTAAGAAAAGGTTTTGAGTTCCTAAAACTCAGGGATTGTAGAGTTGTCTCTTGACAAGCTCTAATAGATTGCAGATTCTCTCTAAGGGTCTTTTTGGCAAAATTAGCTGTTTTCGTAGCTGCTCACTGTTCTAGTAGCGTTAGCTATTAACTGTTTGAGTAGCTTTTCATAAAACGCTAAAAAGTAAACATTACATGGGTTAACTTTTTACAAATGCTATTTTAACCTCTAAAAATTAGTTCAAAAGCTATGTTACCGAACACAATAAAAAATAGCATTTAGTGTTTTGACTACTTAAAAAGATGTTGTCGAATACGATCTAAGTCTGTCACCATAGATAGAAGGAAGAAAGCTCCTTCTAAGAGACCCTATCTCAAACCCGATCCCCTAATTCAAAGACCCATAACTAGATCCAAATTTGGGACCGTAACATCTTGGCAGTTCTGTTTAGTTTGTCTTTGACATTATGTGCATTTTATCATTAATATTTTTCGGACCTAAGCTTTTCAGGGCTTACCATATGCAAATAGACTAGTGATTTGTGTTTTCTTAACCTCTTACTAGTATTACATAATTAACTCAAAGTTACAGTCACATACATTTGCCTTTACATTTTGAGAAGAGGGAAGTAGTTTCTAGCTAACTATGTAGGCCTAACCTCAAGCTAAGAGATGTGAAGTATCTAAACTACTGGGAACATTAAACTTTTAGTGAAAATGTCCCTGATTCTGTACTTGGGCTAGAGCTTAATCTTTTAGCATCTTTACATGGCATATATTACATATATCGATAGACTTAAGTCAGACTTGATGCTTGAATTGTGTATTTTTGGAGCTTGAGTATGTTTTCTTTGAGCCTAGTTTAGATAGTGGTTAAGCATTTTACTTGCAACTACGGTTTAATAACAAACATTTGAAGGAGGTGCTGTGAGTAATGTAAGTGGAAGGCTGAAAAGTCAAAGGAAATTATCCACGGGGAATTAAAAATCTTTGTTTGTCTTCTCTTTTGTGTTGACAGTCGCATGCCATCCCATTTCATACAATCCTACACTCCATAAGTGGCCAACCAAAACATCTGCCTTTACATTTGTATTGCTGTTGAATTGTATTAGTGTTCTTAGATTTTGCTTCTTATTTGGGGAGAGGGAAGTAGCATCTAGCTAACTATGTAGACCTAACCTTGAGGTATGAAGTGTTTTATACTTTTGAGTATGAGTGTTATTTTAGTAGATAACTTTTTAATATGTTATCATGTTACTAGCTAAAAATTTTAGCAGCTATTCTTAAAGTAGTACAACATGATTGCAATTCATTTTAAAATCTATTGAAATAAAGTGTTCATGTTCTAGGGTGAACTAGCTATAGCATTTGGTGAGTTACTACGAAAGCTATGGGCACCTGGGCGGACACCAGTCAATCCTCGTCAATTTAAATTAAAGCTGGCTCGTTTTTCCCCTCAATTTAGTGGTCACAATCAGCATGATTCTCAGGTTTTCAAGTTAAATTGTCTTAAATAATTGTGTTTTCTTTCTCTTCTTGGTTTAAGAGGTTTTGTTATTGTCTCAGGAACTTTTAGCATTTCTCCTTGACGGTCTTCATGAGGACTTGAATCGTGTAAAACAGAAACCTTATATAGAGTCTAGAGATGCTGATGGTCGTCCAGATGAAGAAGTTGCTGATGAGTACTGGTCGAATCACATTGCTCGTAATGATTCTATAATTGTTGATGTTTGTCAAGTGAGTATTATATTGACACTTCAAAATTTTTTACCAGGAAAGTCTATTTTTCTAATTATAGGAATTCTTGCATAACATCTCCGAATCATCTATGATGAATTAATCAATGAGGCCCTATTTCGTTGTTGTATAAAAATCTGTTTAGTTCTATCTGACAGTTCTGTTTCTTTGTATTGGTTACTCTTTGCCTTTGTGTTTTGGTAAGATAATTACTTATTTGATTTTGAGGCTCCAAAAGAATTTGATGGATACGTATTGTAATATTTGGAAAGCATCTATTCCTTGCAGTGTTAGGAGTAACCATATTGCTTGGCACAATTCAGGAAATGGTATTAGGATTTTTTTTTTTTTCAGCAATGAATTTCTGATGCATACTGATAAAGACCAGAAAATTAAGAAATATGGAGGATTGATATGGAAAGGAATTTTTTTATTGAAATATCTCAGTGCAAGAAACTCAACACTTACATTTGAATAAAGTTGTCCATACAGAGAGGACAAAGCTCCTGATACAAACTAAATATTCAAATGCTAGTAATGAGAAAACAAAGAAACATCCAACAGGTATTTATAGCAATATCTGTTTGATATTTTTACGAAACACTAAAGAATACTTGCCGAAATTTAGGAAAATAATTGGAAAAGTGGTGCTGCAATATG
This sequence comes from Jatropha curcas, assembly GCF_041381405.1. Lineage (NCBI taxonomy): Eukaryota > Viridiplantae > Streptophyta > Magnoliopsida > Malpighiales > Euphorbiaceae > Jatropha > Jatropha curcas. The sequence continues at coordinate 13,888,743 of NC_143152.1, read as the reverse complement.
GTCATGAGATGTAACAGCCCAGGAGCGTGGCCACGTTTGGCTTGACTATTTCAGTCTTCAAATATTCTGATGTAATTAGCTCAGCCGCATCTCCATGTGTCCTTTTCTTTCGGAAACAGGTCTTGAGAAGAGGATTTCTATCACATACACTCTGTAAACATGTCATCTCCTCTGGCAGGGATTAAGATGAGGGCTTAAAATGTTTTAAGGCTTGAAGCACAGAATATGCTGGTTCAGATATTAGGTTCCTGCGTTGATAGTAATCTGTAATAAGTTTTTGTTAGCTAGAATTCAAAATGTTTAGGACAACTGGACTTAATATCACTGTGTCTGTGGCTTAGTGATAGATCATTTGACATAGGATATGGTGGTGATGATAGAACTGACTGATATTTAGCATTAGAAAAAAAATGAATTTTTCACGCCATGTGTTGTTCTATCACAAGCACCTTACTAACTTGCATCTTCACAATCAATCATTGATTGCAAGATTTAATAGAAACACACTATTTGGAAAGGTTTAATGCATGTGAGCTCTTTTAGACCAAGTTCTTATTTGTAGTTGATCTTCCATAACAACTTGGGTGACTGGTGGGAGCTGGTTTTATTGACTCCTAAAGCAATGCAGCATAATTGCACGAGTAGATGTAAGATGTATGCTAATCTCTTCTACAGAAGTTGATGGCTATGCAACTTGTATTCTGTTTACCATGTTTCAGTGTTTAATTGGAAATATTCTCATTGAGTTTGTTGGTGGACCTGTATTTGTTTTTGGGTGATTTTTGGTATGGTTGGATTTTCTAGTCCATTTCCCCAGTGTGGTTTTTATGTTGTTTCTGTTTATATTTTGCATGTTTCTGTTAATTTTATCTTTATCTTGAACTTGCCTTTTACATGGATAACCAGCAGGGTTGGTGTTTCTTGTCTTTGTAAGGAAAACTTTAATGAGCACGGTCAGTTACAAATGGGGAATGATTTTTGTTGAATGATATTTTACTTTTTTGGTGAAGAATTCTTTAATGAATTCTCCTCCCTCCCTTTTTGTAAGACTGTTTTTGTCTATTTTTCCAAATTGTTAGTATTTGGTTTATTAGTTTGTTATGTGCAACAGCCATGAAGAATTTTATTAGTTGTTTCATTTACCTTGAAACCAATTAATTTGCCTGTGTACCACTGTCTGGAAAGTTTCTGAACTTAGTTCCAATTCACACATTTGACTTTACTGTTGGACAGGGCCAATACAAGTCGACTTTGGTTTGTCCAGTGTGCAATAAAGTCTCTGTCACATTTGATCCGTTCATGTATCTTTCTTTGCCGCTCCAATCCACTACTACACGATCTATTACAGTGACAGTCTTCACTTGTGATGGGAGTGCCCTGCCATTTACTTGCACGGTGACTGTTCCAAAGCAGGGACGGTGTAGGGATTTGATCCATGCGCTTAGCAATTCTTGTTGTTTAAAGAACAACGAAGATCTTAAACTTGCTGAGGTTTACAACATTAAAGCATTATCTCTCTCTCGTATTAGGGGAATTATAGATCTGCATGTAAGTGGGTTAACTTATTTAAATGTGTTGTTAACAGGTAAGAAATCATTTATTCCAAAGATTTTTAGAAGACCCTTTAATATCTTTGTCCACAATCAAAGATGATGACCATCTTGCTGCCTACAAAATCCCAAAGTCTGTAAAGAAAATTCTTATGCTTAGGTTGATTCATCGCCATCAAGAACGGTATGTATTATTTATTTTTTTCATTTGGATTTTCATATCTTGCAATAATGTTAGCACTTATAATTATTAGTTTATAGTGGCATGTGTTTGGATACTTTCTAATTTTCTCTCATATGAACCTTCTTTTCATTGATATAGCAGGGAAACAAATGATGCTCAAACTGCATCGTGTTGGAAACCTTATGGTACACCTCTTTTATCGTTGATGTCATGTGATAGTGTCATTACAAGAGGTGATATACAGATCGCTGTCCACAAATTGCTCTCCCCATTTCTAAGAGTTGAGAGTTCAAAACATGCTGAAATTGCTGATTCCAACAATTCGTTGCCACCATCAGATGCATCTCATGAGAACAATTCTGGTGATGCACGTGGTCCTGTATCAGATTCTGTAATGAAGTATGCTAGTAGTTCAAAGGCAGTGACATCATTGAAGCTACCTCTTCAGTTGGTTGATGAAAGTAATGCATGCATTGATCTTTCAGTGGGAGAAGAGAAAGCCATTAGATTATCTTCATCAGCAACATCAATAGTAGTATATGTAGATTGGTCAGAGGAGCTCCTACAGAAGTATGATACCCATTACTTGGAAAACTTGCCTGAAGTGCTGAAATACGGACCTGTGAATAAGAAAGCTCGTACTGAACCTCTCTCCTTGTACACCTGTCTAGAAGCTTTTCTGCGTGAAGAGCCCTTGGTACCTGAAGACATGTGGTTAGTGCCTTTTCTTCTTACATTTCTCCCCACTAACAGTCGTTTTCGTATATATGCTGATCAATATTTCATGAAAAATCTTTATGTATTATTCTTTTATTTTTTTTTTTCCTTTATGAATTGTATATCACAAAGACTACAATTTTCAGCACTTCTGAATGATGCATGATACATTTTTCTCTTTTGCCTGCATTCCTGTAGCTTTAAATTACTTAGATTTCATAATTGAACTTTGTATTAATGGATGGCAAATTGCAAGAAAGGACTAATGTGAGTCTGTTTCATAAAGGAACTGTCCACAATGCAAAGAAGAACGACAAGCAAGTAAAAAGCTTGACTTGTGGAGGCTTCCTGAAGTCTTAGTCATCCACTTGAAGAGGTTCTCTTATAGCAGGTCAATGAAGCATAAATTGGAAACTTTTGTCAACTTCCCAGTTCATGACTTAGACTTGACAAGTTATGTGGCCAACAAGAATAACACCCGACGTCAGATCTACGAACTTTATGCCTTAACCAACCATTATGGTGGCATGGGAAGTGGGCACTACACAGCACATATCAAGGTGAGCATATAATAATTGGATTTGGATTTTCTCCTCCTTCTTCTTCTACTACTACTTCTTCTTCTCTCTCTCTCTCTGTAGAACTTGTATGCTTAGCCACCTTAGGTATATATTCTCCAATAAATTAATATGTATAAAAGATAAAACTTAATGGACTTAGTACTGTTTAAACTAAATTTTGTTATATGTATTAGTACAAGAGCAAGAGCAGGGTATTTGCATTCAGGAGCAGAACTTGTGATAGTGGCTAGACTTGTATTTTGGATGATTCTTGAGTTCTCTTAAAACATTTAAGGTGTGTATTTATGATTACAAAACTTTGCATTGAATTTCACTGTGGTCACAAAACTTCAATATGTTGGTATTTGGTAACTGCACTTTAATTTGTTGCGACTGTGGTATTATCATCTGATTCAAGCGAAAAGCCCTTTGGAAACCTGATGTGGCACTCCATTCAAGGTTGATTTTTATGAGAAGAAAAAGGAGATAATCTGAGGTTTCTTCAACTGTTTTTTGCTCTATAATCTTATTTTTAGCATTATAATGTTGATGAACTGTATGTCATGTTAAGTTTTCCGTAAAATTTTCACTGAAATCTCGCCAAAATCAGGTGATAGTATCATCATTGCAACAACATCAAAAATTCAGTTACAAAATATAACAAATTAAAGTTCTGTGACCACAATGAAATCTACTGTAAACTTCGACTATTAGAGTACTCTACTTAGTTTTAAGAGTTATAGGCACATTTTCTTTGGGATCTCTCATCCAATTGTAAGTTTATATTCGTTAGTTAATTATTTGGGATCATATTCTTACTTACTAAGAATTAAACAAGGAGCTCAATGAACTTCCGAGTCAAATGACATGAAGTGCTCCTTTATGAATATTGTGCTTGTTGATTGGAGTGTTATCAATCGATAAAGGCATGATTATGTATTTGTTTAACACCTTGTTTGTTTTGGGTATTATCTGGTGCAAATGAATAAGATGTTAAGTTGTCAATGCATGAAACTCATAATTAGGCACAGAGGCTTTTCCTGGATAATGGGAAGTCTGTTATTACAGTAAAAACAGTTGCAAAAGTGATATATATTATGTAGTAACTGAACTTGACATGTGTTTTACAAAAAGGATTATGTTGTTTGGTATATTGATTTACCATAATTGAGAACTTAGAATTTGTTTTATCAAAGATTTCCAGCAATTGAATCTCTTCCTTTAAACCCTATTAAATGCCACATCAAACAATTTAGCACAAACGACTCTTGACATGGCTGTTTAATTTGTTGAATCTGCATTACAACAGCTCTAATCCATCCTTTCTTGTTTTATTTTGCTTCTTAATCACACCTGTTCATGAATAGTTGTCCGCTTAATATACTATTTATAGCTTTCACATGAACCGAAAACCAGATGTAAGTGCTCTAATTTGTTGGCTGTCCTGCAACATGAATTCACTACTTTATTGTTTATCTGATTAATTTAACCTTAAGGTAGTAGTCGTTACACTAATTGACTTCGTCTTTGACCCCTCTGGAACCTACACATTCATTTAAAGGTTGTATCTCATTCTATTTCATATCATTTCTGCAATTTGCAGCTACTGGATGAGAACAGGTGGTACAACTTTGATGACAGCCACATATCACCCATAACTGAAGATGATGTGAAGTCTGCTGCTGCATACGTTCTCTTTTATCGCAGGGTGAGGACTGATGATGCCATTAGAAATGGGGGATGGTCTGGCAGTCATCGTTCATCCCAAAAATGAACTCTAAAACACATGGATATTTATTGCACTTGCAAGAGCCAGGTATGTGGATGCTAGGTGTGAACTGCAACTCAAGGAATATGTAATGCCTCGTATAGCATACATGATATAGTTTTTGGAAATTTCAATTGGCATTTCTTATTGGAATATATTGATTAATTGTTAATTTCAAGTCTGTGGTGGTCCTGTAGCATCCAGTTTGTTTTCTGCATTCAAATCCTTGAAGAGACAGGAAATCAGCTAATCGTCATCTGCTGGTGCACTGATTTCTATGAAAATGTCTTTTCCAATCAGCTTTTGGCTCAGTGGTAGAACATTTTTCAGCACCACTCTCCACCGAAGTTCAGGAGCAACTACAGTTATGCAGCTGAAGGTGGTAGATTGTTTATGACAACCTGTATTATCTTCAAAAAATGAAAATTAGAAAGGAGTAGGAACCGAACCAAACATTTCCAATGACGTGTGTTGTGATAATAGCTTTATAATAACTTAAAATGAATAGTTCATTATCATTAATTGTTGCTAGTGGTCATCATCATATTTTTTAGATCCACCAGTTTGATACCAGTATGGGGTCGAAAATTCTATTTGGAAACATGGATGTTATTGCTGGTTCCGTTTCAATTAATGCTTTTTTCATGTTCATAATATGTTTTCTTTTGTTTGTGCTACCTTTTTCTCCTTTAAAATGACCTCTATTTTCAAAACTGAGTTATGACTTGTGGTCTGTTACCAATTTCGTGGGTTAAGAGAAACCTACCAACCAAAGATCTGTTCGTATTAATTGTTTGAGTTAATGATTGTTGGTGCCTTCTCTGGCTCTCTTTTTCGTGTTCTGGATTTTGTTCATAACCTTTTGAATTTAGTGTTAAGCACTAACCTTAATTTACAATAAATCTTGATTTTTAACAAAATTGAAATTTGGATTTTTGAGGGCAATTGGGGATTTCTTTGATTTTGTGCGAGAATTGCGAAATTGCTGTGATATATATATGTTTTAGTATATTAGTTGCAATTGTGATTTTGATGTTTAATGCTAGGTATTAGGGGGTGTGCATCAGATTGTGGAAATTTCAACCCATACCAGGAAACCATTCAAAATTTTTCATCCTGGGAAAAATTCGATATTAATTTAATAGTTCCATCCCGAATTTCATCTCCAGAGTAAATATGGGGTGGGATTGGTTCATTGATTAAAACTGATGTGTATGAACTCAAGTTCTGTTCTATCTTGTCTTGAAAATCGGAAATTTCCGTTCCATTTTTTCTTTAAAATTCTAGTTGTCTGTTTTTATGAATCTCAAATCATGTCCACAAAAATCATTTCATCCTTTTTATTTTAGTTTTTTATGATAGAAATTATGACTAAATTAATAATAATATGAAAAAATAATATGCATTTTTTAAATATAAAATAAATCAAGCAATTAAATATATTTTTCAACACAGATTTTTCTTCTGTTATTCACAGTATGTATTAAATAAGACTTTTTAAATAATTTTTTTTATTAAATAAAAAATGGAAAGACCAATCAATATAAAAGAATATTTACTTTAATTAATCTGGTTATTGGATTATTGGGTGTGATTAATGCTATCATCATTTATTTTTAGATGATATTCAATATTACATTAAGTATCAAACTTAAATCAGCTTAAAGATAACAGTGACAAAAATAATGATGAGTTTAACTACATGTGTTTGTATATAGTTTTTTTTATTATTTTATTATACTTAACGCTTTTATTAACTAGAAAATAACTACTTAAAAATCTTTTATTATGACTTTAGCAGTAGATCATCGAATAATGAGTTTATTCTTTTTTTAACTCAAACTTATATAAAAGAATTTGTTTGATTATAATCGATGAAAATAGTAATTTTTTATCCTTTTTGATGAAAAATAATTTAGTAAGTCTATGGAAAATCTTGATTCTTGATCCGATCCATGGATCCGAATTCCCGTCCTGTCCTGTCCCAAAAAATGGAACAAGGTGAGACAGGACTACATATCCATTGGGATAGGATAGTGACTCCGTTTTTTTATATCCGATATTTTGGGATGAAACTGAAAATTATGTAATTCCCGTCACAACCCAACCCATGTACGCCCCTACTAGGTATGGTATTTAAGAATTTCGTTATTGCTATGTAGTTTAGACGAATAGTAGGTTGATTTGAATGTTTAATTTAAAATAAATTGTGCAAATTGATTTTGATAGAGTGAAGTTGGATTTTGTTTAAGAATTTCGAATGCCGAATAGGCATAGCTAAATTATTATTTTGTTGGTTTTTCTCTGAAAATTTTTATACTAACCAATATAAGGAAGTGATGTTTTAAATATTACTTTTGATGTCAATACCGAGGATTGTTGGATGGTATATTGGAAAATATTGTTATTGATTGCTTGTGGATTGGACTCTGGTATATTGCTTTATTGTGAATTTTAAAAAAGGGAGATAATCCAATCTACGAGGGAGATTCTGCTGGAATTTCAGTAAATAAACAAGATTGTTAAAGAACCATGTTTGATACGTGATTAATAAGAACAACTACTAAAAGTTATTAGTATTTTACCATCCTAATATTACCATTAATATTTCTAGCATTTCTAGTATTCTCATTAGTATCATTATAACAGTCATTATTAATAACAGTACTTAACCTATAAAAAAATTTGATTTTGATTTTTGATTGAAGTAATTGGTTTTGTATTGACTGAACTTTAAAAATGTATGATTGGACAAATTGTGCTATTATAAGAGTATTTAAATTAGTACTAGTTTCTACGCAATAGGTTAATGAATTTGGATATCTACCTAATAAGATTATGGTATATATTCTAGAGTTTTAAGTCGACAGAATCACCAAAGACTAAATTTTGATATTTTCTAATTGACAGTAGCTAGTGATGTTCATGTGATGGTGACATGACATTGGTTGATGAATTTACAAGAGTAAAAAAAATGGTAAAAATAAGAATAATGATTTTAACTATATGTAATATTTTGATTTGAGGATTTTGACTTGCGTCAAATTAAGTAATAGAAAGTATATCTAGTTAAATAAGTAATTGAATTGAGTAATTAGCCTGATTAATTGAAGGTGTGTCTATTGGTAAGTTGAATAGTAATTAAGGTTTTAAAACTGAACATGAACACAAAATTGGAAATACAATTGGAAGTATAGACTAAGTAATTGGAAATTTAATTATGTAATTAGGAGTATATAAAGATAAAAATGTATAGCACATAATTAAATAAGTGAAGCATGTTTTCACCTTAATCTAATTGGACTGGTCAAACCTATGTAAGTCTAGATTTAAAATTAATTAAATAACATAGTTTGATTATAAAAGATAATTGATTCATAGTAATGTTTCATATGATAGTGATTAGAAGTGAAAGCAGTTAGGGCTTCTAAATTGGAAGTAAAGCATTAATTGGGAATTTAGAGTTTACCCTATTTAAAATTTATACTTGGTGACCTAAAATGAAATTAAATGTCCTTTGATGTTATCTTTTGAGTTAATTTAAATATGACAAACTCTAATATAATCAATTTGAGTTATATGTATCATATGCGTTATAAATTGAATAAATGAAATTATGCTGCTTATAAATAACTATATAAATGTGTTTAATATTGGACTATGATGATTGGGTTCACATGGAGACTTATGTGCCCTAAGTGAATAAGCAGTTTGAAAACGCAATCAAACATGCCTAGAATTTTAAATAGTGTCCCGACCAAAATGCGTGTCATTGTCTGAGATGACATATGAAATTATAATTGAAAATTTAATATAATTATATAGGCCTTTATGAGTACTTGGTTGAATAATTGTGTGAGCATTGATCTGTTTTTTGAATCTAGAAATAATGAGCATGTCATTGGACATTGGAAGTGAGTTATAACCATATGCTGGACACAGGGTGTCCCACTAAAGTTGCGGATGCGCGCCACTGTTTGTAAGCTTTGCCTATTCTGTAAATTTGATATTTATGCCCCTCCATTTTTGCGTTTATTTTTATATCTAACAATATTATTCTTCTAAGTTACTACAAAGGGCCATACGTGAACCATAAATAATGATTGGACTGTTACTTGTTGTATATTATAATAATGTGAAAGTTAATTTTATGTGATCATATGCTTAGTTGTAAAGCCAATCAATTAAGTTCTTATACGAATACTTGCAAATCAAAGTATTTAAAAGATTGACCGGGTACTTGAAAATACAATTGTGAAAATATTAGAATATCAGTGAGTTTGTAATTGTACCCTGAGCTTTGGATTGAGATGTTTTTTACTTTGAGAATTTTGTATGTCTGAAAAATTGTATGATGTATGTTAAGTACCACTGAATTTTATACTCAACGCGATGAGTTTCTCTCATGCAGGTAGAAGATTTGAATGGAGTAAGATGTTCCAGGTTTCCAGCATTAGAGAAGGAGTGTTGTAGTTGACTCGATCATGGATTTACTATGAAACTTGGCATGTAGTAGGATAATTTTTAGTTTGAGGAGAGTTATTCTTGATTTGAGATTGTATCTAGCTATTTTATTAAATTTGGTATTTAATTATTTTAGTCATTATATAAATTTTTAGTGTGGTTTTTAAATTCTATTATTGGAGGTTTCACAAAGAAACTAGTATTTTGAGTATTTTTATGCTAATGTGGAGTTTTAGATACTGTGAGAATTTTAATTTTTATAGGTTAGGATTATTATTATTTGTTGGGAAAATGTTTCTCTTGTGTTAAAAATTGTTTTTAAAGAGCAATTGGATTTATAATAGATAAGCTTTTACTAAAGGCTTTCTTAATTAATAAATCTTCCGTTAATATTTCTAATGTTAATTAATTAAATACTTTTCGTTTTTTCCTTTGGACTTAATTATCTTTTGAAATTCTGAAATTATTGAACTAACGAAATGAGGTAGTATGTGCCTCCGGCAAGGGATGTGATATTCATTATCTAGTCCTACACCACCGGATAGTGGGTGTTACATTTAGTCTCTCAGATCTTGAGTGTTTTTGGTACCCTTTTAGTGGGTTATTAATATCTCTCATTTCATGGATTGTTTCTCGTTATTGAGGGGTTTTATGTGGATATTTTATTTCTCGGACAGTTCAAAAGACAAGATAGATTGTTGGTCGCTTGTGATTGGAGAATTCAAATCTTCATGTTCGGATAAGTTTCTTTTACTAATGGAGTTTGGTAGTGCAGCATGTTCCTCCATTAAAGTTGGCATATTAAATTCTTCTGCGGATGTCAGTTATAACAAGTTTTCGAAAAAACAATATTCAGAATAATATTGTGAAAGATTTCTTTTGTCGTCCCATTTGAAAATGGACCAGTTTTTACTAGGAAGATTAATCTATTTGAAAATGGACCAATTAAATCATTTATAATTTTCTAATGTTATGGTTTAAACAATTTCACAGTAGCTTTGTTTTTTTAGTTTTTATAATTATTTTAAAATTTACATTAAAAATATAACAATAATAACAATTACTTTATTATTTAATAAATACTCTTTTTTTTTTGAAAGGGACGTCTATGTATCACATAAAGCGTTTTTATTTATTATTTATTAGCAATTAAATAAATAATTTAAAAATATTAAAAAAATGATAATAGTGATTTCCTTATTATTAACCCAAGCTTCCTTACTTATAAATATATTAAGTTAATCCAAATCTAAAGTTAAGAGTGAACCCCATAGTAATGTATTTTTATTTACAATTTAAGTCCTAATTGTATTTAGGGTACTGATAATATTAGAATTGTGATGACGTCTCCAATAACAGTATTTGAATTGGATTAGAGTTCTTGAATTGACATTAACCTTTTCTTGGAGGAAGGTTCTCCTTTATATACCTGATGTGAACGCTAGGTAGGTTACTCAAATAATGGGGGAGAGATCTTTGGGCATTATTTCCTAATATCTCGCCCATATCCTCTTTCTATTATTTTGTATGATTTCATGGTCCTCAAATCCCATTAATACTTTTTGAATTTTAAAAGGTGGCTCTTCACTTGCTGTGGTGCTTTAACTCCTTGCAGTGGTTTGTGTGATTTTCCTTGCTATATAAAGGCCTGTGTCTGCATTCTTTGGATTTTTCTACCTCATACTAAATACTCATCAAACATCATCATAAGAGCATAAACCAACAAAGAATAATAAGAAAACTTAAGGCCTTATTCATCAATAGATTCTGCCACTCTTGGAAGATGAAGAAGAAAATGTCTTCCTCATCAATTCAACATATATGCATGCTTAGAAATCTCCCAAGAACACATTTATACCACTAAAGTTCCATAATCAAATCATTTCATATAAAATTCCAAATTTTCACAAAATAGTATACACTTCACAAAATCAAAAATTTTAACAAAGGAATTGTGTCACTAACCTTAAAAACAAGCTCTAACAAGCTTAACTAAAACTCTTTAAGCCTTAGCTTGCCCTTCTCTTTGGTAGAAGATTCTCCACCCTTTGACCCAAGTAGGAAAATCTCCAAATTTCTTGAAATTAGTCACCAAAAATCACTTATCTAGCTTCACTCTCAAAGATTAATTACTTAAATCAAGTTGGATGAGGTGAATTTGGTGGATTTAGCAAGTAGAAGTTGAAGAAAAACAAAGAGAAGAAGGAGAGGAAGTTGGAGTGGAAGAGAAGAAGAAGAGAAAAAGTGGTTGCTCAATTATTGGAGTTGATCTTTATAAAGCAACTAAGGGTCTTTTGGTCTTTTTCCACAATTGGATGGCTAAGATTAAATCAAAAGTAATCTCATCTAATGGCTAAAAATATTCTCCAATTCAATTCCTTCAAAATATTATTTATCTCCACAAATTTCTCAAATTACTCCATAAAAATAATTCCTCAAATTTCCTTAATTAATAAAGCATCATAATTTCACTATTCACTAATTATCTAAATTCTCCAAAAATATTCATTACTTACTTTCTACCCATAAAAATCATGTATACATACTCCAAAAATATTAAAGAAAATATAAAACATATATAGTAATTTTTCCAGACCAAAATAATAACGACTCTCAGACCGGTAGTGTGACATCCCGACCCAGTAAAGCAATCCTAGGATGGCAGGCTAGCTAGGGTAGTGGAATGCGGGACACAGGAATGTGTGAACCCCTTCCCAAATATCAATGCATGCAAATGCATGTGACCAAGGAAGAAATGCACGTTAATGTATAAGTCGTCACCTTGTTTAATTATTTTAGGGTAAACTAGGAAAAAACCCTAAGTGACTCCATTTTTAATTAACCTAATTACTAGATTAATTATCCCAATGTTTAAGGCATAGCCTACGAACCCGAGGTGGATCCCGAGACTATGTCATGCTGATAAACTAACCAATGAAAATGTATGCTTTGCAAGGTGAATGATGTAATTGGACCAATGAAAGTGTTCATGTGATTTGACTTGCCGCCCGGGGTTAAATCCCAAACGTGCCTACGTACTTCCGTTTGAATGGAAGATCAAAGTCAACGTAGTTCGATAGGCCTTCTTTGAAGGGCTTTGAATGGGTATGCTTCATGCATGAGTGTGTGTATGCTTTGTGCATTTTGTTTAGGCATTTTGCCTGAAAAATTGATTTTTAGGCATTTGATGCCAAAAGTGTTGATTGATTTGTTGAGGCGTTTGTTGCCAAAAGGAAGTGTTTGATTGGGCTTATTGTTGCCAAAAATGGATTAAGGCTTTTAGCCAAAGAGTTGATTGGGCGATTGTTGCCGAAATGATTAGGCAATTTGATTGCCAAAATGATTGATTTTAGGAGATTGTCGCCAAAATGATTGATTTTAAGGCTTTTAGCCAAAAAGAGTGATTTAGGCAATTTGATTGCCAAAATAATTGATTTTAGGCGATTGTTGCCAAAAATTGGTTTAGGGCTTTTAGCCAAAAGATTGATTAATTTAAAGGCTTCTCGCCAAAAAAAGTTGATTTAGGCAATCTGTTTGCCAAAAGATGATTATTTAGGCGATTGTCGCCTAAATGATTGATTTAAGGCTTTTAGCCAAAATAAGTTGATTAATTTGAGGCATTTTGCCAAAAGATTGATTTAAGCGATTTGTCGCTGAAAATAGTTAATCTAATTTATAGGCAATGTGTTTACCAAAAATTGATTAACTGAATTGCAATGTAGGCAATTGATTGCCAAGAAAAACGTGTGTAATGAAGGCTATTTAGCCGCAATTATTGATTAATTGGACTTAAGCCGAATTTGTTCGAAATAAAGGCAATTTCACCATAGTTATTGATTAACTAGGCTTTTTTAGCCAATATTGTCGGATTTAAGCTTAAACCACAATTATTGGTTAACCGGGCGTTTAGCCTAAATTTAATTACTTGAGGCAATTTATTTGCCTAATGATTGACGTGAATGCATTTATGCAGTTGTAGAATTATTAGGAGTAGAAGAGAAGCATGCATGAAGTGCTAAAATTAAATAGGCAGAGTTTAGTTCATGTACCTGATTTAATCGTCGACCACTTCTTAACTCCAGGTTAAGCTCCTCGTTAAGGGAATATTAATTAAATTTAACTTAAGTGACAAAAAAAAAATCACAACAAGAAAGCAATAAAAGCTAAATTAAAAATGCAGAAAAGCAATAAAAGAATCGCAAAGAGCGTAGGGGAGAAGTAGCGTCCGTCAACACAGACTGAGTGCGAAAAACAGAAGGCCCGGGGCCACTATTTATAGGCGAAAAATGGACTGTTTCGGCGGCTGGGCCGCCTGTCTCGGTGGCCGGGCCACTGGGGCTCGGCGGTTGGGTTCGGCGGCCGGGCCGCCGGTGCCCGGTGGCTCGGACCGCCGATTCTCGGCGGCTGGGCCGCCGGTGGTCGGCGGCTCGGGCCGCTGTAGCCGGCGGCTCGGGCCGCTGTAGCCGGCGGCTGGGCCACCGGAAGCCAGCGGCTTGGCCGCCGTGCCTGGTGGTTTTGCTAATTCTCGCTCCGGAGGCTTTTTCGGGAGCTCCGGACCTCCGAAAAAAATTTCGGGACCAGTTCCGCGATCCTCGCGACGTCCCGGACGTTTCAAGTACCATATCGGCATACTTTCGGTAAACTTCCAAAATGGCCTCCGGTCCGGCCGGACTATTTGCAGTCCAGGAAAACTAGCTCTTTGAGCCTCAAAAATTATGTACTCACAGGCGACTGCTGCCGCCGCCTTTAAGGGCGGCCACCACCGCCGCGGCTGGGAAAACTGGCTTTTTGAACCTCAAAATTTGAGTATTCACAGTTCCCCCCCACTGGCTATCATATAAATGATTTATGAGAGCCAGTGACTGTCTGAAGGAGCAAATTTTGAGGATGGGCAGAGGAGGAAACCCCGCCGTGGTTTTTTTTTTGAAATGAAATGATCAAATGCATGGATTTATGTTTGCAACTTAAAGATGTTTTTGCCTCTTTGAGGACTTGAAAAGAGATTTTGCCTCTTAGAGGACTTGAAAAGATGTTTTGCCTCTTAATGAGGGCTTGAAAAGAGATTGTGCCTCTTAGAGGGCTTGAAAGATGTTTTGCCTCTTAACGAGGGCTTGAAAAGAGATAGATTTTGCCTCTTAGAGGACTTGAAAAGATGTTTTGCCTCTTAACGAGGGCTTGAAAAGAGATTTTGCCTCTTAGAGGATTTGAAAAGATGTTTTGCCTCTTAATGAGGGCTTGAAAAGAGATTTTGCCTCTTAATGAGGGCTTGAAAAGAGATTTGTTTTATTTTTGTTTTTTTCTTTGAGAACCAAGGGTCCACCTAAAGTCGAAATGATCAAATGGCTTGGTTTTGGATGAAAAATGGTTGGTTATTGGTTAGGGTTTCACCCTAGGTTTTATGTAAAAAAAAAAAGGTTAACCATTAACCGGGTTCTGCCCTGGGTTTGTGTAAAAGAGATTGACGATGGTTGGGTTTCACCCTGGGTTGTGTATGTTTTTTTTTTATAACACTTGCCCCTGAATCCGACTTGGAGGATTTTGCCCCCTGCTTTGGGAGAATTGATGCCCTTATTAGCTGAAACAGAATTTCTTCTTAATGAAAGACTAAAAAATTCCGTGATTACTTCTGTGATGGGAGAATGGTGAAGGTTCTTATCACTTCTTGCCCCCAGAATGGTGCTGACCATGGAATACTTCACAACATTGGTGTTGTACTTGTCCAATCAATTGAGGAATCAAAGAGAACAAAGCCACTTATATGACTCGAGGAAACGGACAATGTGGATGACATCGCTCGTCTGAAGGGATCGAAGAAACGATGGTCCGAGTGGAGACGAGGTATTAAAGAATTACCTCTCAACGATTATGTTTGACATTTTTTAGGGTTGTTTTGGAAACCCCGGGGATTGAATTGACATTTTCCTCTCTCTCTTTTTTCGAGGAATAACTCAAAGAGTGACGCTTTTAAAACGAAATTTTGAGAATGACTCAATTTTTGTGACTCGTTGTGGAATGACCACTGGTGATGGAGACTTGACTTTAGAGACTTATTGGAGACTCGATTTAGAGACTCAAATTTTTCTTGTAGTGAATTTTGACTCGAAGGAACTCAGTGATTCCTGGAAAAAATGATTTATATACTCCCAAGGAGACCTTTGAAAGGGATTTTTTTTTTAAGGACATACTTTGCTGTTTATCCTACAAAAATGGACTTTCTAAAAGAATTCCTGAAAGCACTTTTTTTTTTTTTTTTTTTTTTTTTTTTTTTTTTTTTTGCCTTAACTTTTGCCTAGTAGCCGCCCTTTTGGGTTTTCGACTCTAGCAGGCTCTTTGCCCTAACTTTTGCCTAGACCGTCCTTTCGGGTTTTTAGCCTAGCGGGCTCAATTCTTGCCTGAAGCCGCCCTTTCGGGTTTTCAACTCCAGCTTTTTATTTTTCTTTTCTTCTCTTTTTTTTTATTTTTTTTTATTTTTTTATATTGGCAAAGAGAAAATGCTTTTTATGATGCAAACTTATGTTTGTGACCGTGCCTTTGCGGCTGCCTACGTATCTCCAAGAACTCTTCGGGGGATGGGGAGAATCAGGTCTTTCGTAGTTCCTTCAGGGATGCGAACTTCGTGCTCGGCTAGTGCGGAATTCATCTCCGTCTTGATGTTAGTGCAGAATTCCTTTCCGTCTTGGTGCGGAATTTATTTCCGACTTGCTGTTGGGGCGGAATTCCTTTCCGTCTTGGTGCGAAATTTATTTTCGACTTGCTGATTGTGGAATTCATTTCTGATTTGATTTCTTCAGGATTCTTTCCCGGCTTGATATTAATACAGAATTCATTTCTGACTTGATTTCTTCGCGGGATTTCTTCCCGGCTTGATGTCTTTGCGGGATTCCTTCCCAATTGGATGTCTTTGCGGGATTCCTTCCCGACTTGATGTTGATGCAGAATTCATTTCTGACTTGATTTCTTCGCGGGATTCCTTCCTGGCTTGATGTCTTTGCGGGATTCCTTCCCGACTGGATGTCTTTGAGGGATTCCTTCCCAACTGGATGTTGATGCAGAATTCATTTCTGACTTGATTTCTTCGCGGGATTCCTTCCCGGCTTGATGTCTTTACGGGATTTCTTCCCGGCTTGATGTCTTTACGGGATTCCTTCCCGACTGGATGTCTTTGAGGGATTCCTTCCCGACTGGATGTTGATGCAGAATTCATTTCTGACTTGATTTCTTCGCGGGATTTTTTCCCGGCTTGAAGTTGAATCAACTTATTGACTCGAGCTCGTATGATAGTGATGACCCTAGGCGGATCTGACTTTGTTGTTGTAGTGGTTTTACCACTGGTTGACTGAAATATGACTTGTATTCATCACAAAGAGTTTTGAATACCCACATTGTGGTGGCAACTTGAGTGGCTTGAGTGTTGAAGAAGCTTTTATGCTTTGAGTTTGTGGCTTCGCCATGTTTGAATTCTTGAGGTTAATTTGATTCCTTTTCTTGAACTTTATCTTCTTCTGAATTTGAAACTTATTTCCTCAATGGTTCTCCTCTCCATAAGGAATTTTGAGGAGACTCTTCCTTTTCCTTGTTTTGAGAAATGGTCCTTGTTTATAAGGACACTTGTACTTGTGACATGCTTGGCGCTTGATTTTCAAGGTGTTTGTTGTCATCCAATTTGTGGAAATGATTTCTTCTTTTAACTTGCTTTTTTTTTTTTAAAATATGAGCAGCCGCTTGATCTTTGTCCTTATGGCTGAAATGATTTGTCATCTACCCTTGATGGGCTTGAATTTAACGGAGAGCTTGCAGTTGACCCATTTTTGACAACTTGATTTCCTGTAGCTTTGTCCTTGATTTCTTTCTTTTGTGCAAAAGTTCCTTCTGACCCATTTTTTTTCTCTTGCTTTGTTTGCTTCCTTTTGACCAGGGGTTCCTTTTGTCCCGTTTTTCCTTTTGCTTGCTTAGAAGCAGCCTCTCCATAAAGAATTTCGAGGCAACTTGATTCTAAGATGTATGGATAGCATTGCGACTTCGTGCAGACCCAACCCAATAACTTCTTTATTCTGTCGCTTTTAAGCTCAAAATTCAGACACCTCTCTGTCGGAGCATCTTCCATTCCTGGGTTTTCGGAGAAACCATTCTGGCCCTAACCCCTTCAATCGGCTTTGCCTCGGTACTGTTTGAAGTCTTGCGTACCCTTTGCTGGATCCTTTCCATAATTACCCTTCAAAACTTCCCCTTTGATGGTGCTTCTTAGGATGCCCCCAGCTTTGATTAATGCAAAGCAAATGAATGCATTTTTCTTTGCCAATTTTTATTATCTTTTTTATCATCATTTTTTTTAATTTTTTTATTATTTTTTTATTATTTTTTTGATTTTTTTTTCTTTCACGGGAAAGGATAGGGAAAGAGTATAAACATGATTGGAACGTAAACTGATCCCTTTTTATTGATAAGACAAAATTTGTGTACAAAAGACACTTAGATTTACAAATTTGAATTGAATGAAAACCTGAATGGAAATGAAAATGAAAATGAAAAGAAAAAAGAAACTAGACCCTAAAAGATAGACTCTAGGTGGACTGTGATGGACTAGGATTGGATTGACTGTAGTGACTTTGTTCTTCTCGATGCTTAAATCGATCAGACAGGTTGTTGTTGGTCTTGAACAATTCCTTTGTTCTTTTGGAGGTTTGATATCAACCTTCTCAGACGCAAACTTCATTCATTTCTAAGGAAAGTTCGAAAGGATCGAACGATTCTTGTTCAGCAATTTTTTTTGCATTAATCCCATGATTAGGCAAAGGATTGGTTGATGTTCAGCTTGCTCTTAGGGATGATGGACCCATTGTCAACCAGGTCTTGTAGACGGTTTTTCAAAGTCCAGCATGATTCTGCTTCTTGTATGAGTCTTCTTTGAGTTGACCCAACTGGATTAAGTCTTCCACCTTAGTTGCAGTCGCAATGAGCGATTGGAACGTAGGCAAGTACTGTGTTTGAAGCTGCGACTGGTAGACAGGCAGTAAATTCTTGATTATTATGTCAACTTGTTCCTGTTCAGAGGGTCGGTTGATCATTTGAGCAGCTTTGGCTCTCCACCTCGAAAGGAATGAGGAGAAGGGCTCATTGTTCTTTTGTTTGGTGGTTTCTAGTTCCCTTCGAGTAACATCCACCTCCATATTATAGTGATATTGGGAATTAAATGCATTGCAGATGTCCTCCCAGGTCTTCATCTTAGACCGATCTAGGCTAACAAACCATCTTAATGCAGCACCAGTCAAAGATTACTGAAACAACTGAGCAAGGAGCTCGCTATTCAGGCCAAACGGCTTGAGGGCACCCACATACATTTTCAGATGCGTTGTGGGGCAAGTGGTTCCGTCAAACTTGTCCATGTTAGGCATCTTGAATTTTGTAGGTAATCTGGTTTCGGGGAACAAGGACAAGGAGTCCATGTCCACCACTTCCTTGTGTGTCTTGAGGGCAGTAATAGACTTTTCCAACGATTCCAGCTTCTCTCTCATTTTCTGAGCTTCCAGCTCAGAAGCAGTTCTAGAGGGCATGTCATCCAGGTTAAGGGCAGGGTTTGTTGGTTCAGCAGCAGGACCCTGATTAGAGGTAGTAGGTCCACTTCCCCCGGCTGAAGCTCCATTTCCATTACCACCACCTAATTCAGCTATTATGGCTGTTCTCTGGGCAGCTAATGCCTCATTCATTCTAGCCTCCATTCTGACCTCCAGTTGTTCTATGAGATTTTGGATGTCAGACAGTGATGCCATTGGTGCAATCGGGGTTGTTGGACTTGTGGATGAGAGCTCAGTTGGTGTTTCGGGTACAGGTGGTCTTTGGAGGGGTACCTGTAAAAGGACATAGTCAAAATGATTAGACTATCCTATATAAGGTGTTTTCATAGGGCATGTTAGATAGTGTGAGGTAGGGTAGTGTAAGGGTAAGGTATTTGGACTTGACCCTTGTGATGTGGGGTGGTAGGACCAAACAATGTAGGGTAGCGTTGGTAGGGTAGGACACCTAGGATAGGACCCAATGGGATGTGATATGTAAGGTAGAGTGCTTAGGGCTGGACACCTCGACTTTTCGAAAGGCCCTAAGTTCTCAAAGAATTTTTTTTGTTTTGGGCCTTAGGGGCCAAAATGTGAATTTTTGGGCCTTTGAGGCCAACATGTGAATTTTTGGGCCTTTGAGGCCAACATGTGAGTTTTTGAGCCTTTGGGGCCAAATTGGGAATTCTTGGGCCTTTGGGGCCAAGATGTGAACTTTTGGGCCTTTGGGGCCAAATTGAAAATTTTTGGGCCTTTGGGGCCAAGATGTGAACTTTTGGGCCTTTGGGGCCAAGATGTGAATTTTTGGGCCTTTGGGGCCAAAATGGAAATTTTTGGGCCTTAGGGGCCAAGATGTGAATTTTCGGGGCCTTTGGGGCCAAAATGGGAATTTTTGGGCCTTAGGGGCCGAAATGTGAATTTTAGGACCAAAATGTAATTTTTCAAGTCTTAGGGACCAAAATATAATTTTTCAGGTCTCAGGGACCAAAATGTGATTTTCCAGCTTTAAAATGGAATGTTTTTTTTTCAAGATTCTCTTTTTTATCATTTTCCAGACCCCCCCTTTTTTTGTGAAGTATGGGATGAATGCGTGAATGCGCACAACATCACGTCATAATCTGTTCATGATATGCTTCACATCATTGGGTGCATACAGTCCTAAGGGATAGGTTCTATAGGCTATGACGCAAATAGAGAATAGACTTATAAAGGGACCCTTGAACCTTGAGCATGGATATACCTAACCACATGTGAAACAAAGAGTTTCGCGTGGGTCCAACAGTACGCATGCCCATGGGCCATCCCCAAAAGGATTAGGGACAGTTTGCGGTAACAAGGAGGATGCTTTGGCTGTCCGTCGATATAATCAAAGAGAACAGCCGATCAGCGCTACTTGCTATCCAGACTCAGAAGTTTGAACAGAGAGAGAAGAAATTCATTTAAAATTCATTTTTTTATGCAATGGAGAAAAAGATTCTCAATCGTGCAAATAAATCAACAAATTTAAATGATTTAAAGTAAATTTCAATTAGGTCCAAACTTTCCTTATTAAGCATTCTTAAAGAAAGAATACTTAATCCTTGCTAGGGTACCCTGCAGAACAAAGCATAGTAAAATAATACCCTAAAGAAGGGCAGTTAGTTTACACAACAATTGTAGTCCACTTTATGTAAAACGATTACGTAAGTCCCCAGTGAAGTCGCCAAACTGTGAACCCCTCCCCAAATATCAATGCATGCAAATGCATGTGACCAAGGAAGAAATGCACGTGAATGTATGAGTCGCCACCTTGTTTAATTATTTTAGGGTAAACTAGGAAAAAACCCTAAGTGACTCCATTTTTAATTAACCTAATTACTAGATTAATTATCCCAATGTTTAAGGCATAGCCTACGAACCCGAGGTGGATCCCGAGACTATGTCATGCTGATAAACTAACCAATGAAAATGGATGCTTTGCAAGGTGAATGATGTAATTGGACCAATGAAAGTGTTCATGTGATTTGACTTGCCGCCCGGGGTTAAATCCCAAACGTGCCTACGTACTTCCGTTTGAATGGAAGATCAAAGTCAACGTAGTTCGATAGGCCTTCTTTGAAGGGCTTTGAATGGGTATGCTTCATGCATGAGTGTGTGTATGCTTTGTGCATTTTGTTTAGGCATTTTGCCTGAAAAATTGATTTTTAGGCATTTGATGCCAAAAGTGTTGATTGATTTGTTGAGGCGTTTGTTGCCAAAAGGAAGTGTTTGATTGGGCTTATTGTTGCCAAAAATGGATTAAGGCTTTTAGCCAAAGAGTTGATTGGGCGATTGTCGCCGAAATGATTAGGCAATTTGATTGCCAAAATGATTGATTTTAGGCGATTGTCGCCAAAATGATTGATTTTAAGGCTTTTAGCCAAAAAGAGTGATTTAGGCAATTTGATTGCCAAAATAATTGATTTTAGGTGATTGTTGCCAAAAATTGGTTTAGGGCTTTTAGCCAAAAGATTGATTAATTTAAAGGCTTCTCGCCAAAAAAAGTTGATTTAGGTAATCTGTTTGCCAAAAGATGATTATTTAGGCGATTGTCGCCTAAATGGTTAATTTAAGGCTTTTAGCCAAAATAAGTTGATTAATTTGAGGCATTTTGCCAAAAGATTGATTTAAGCGATTTGTCGCTGAAAATAGTTAATCTAATTTATAGGCAATGTGTTTACCAAAAATTGATTAACTGAATTGCAATGTAGGCAATTGATTGCCAAGAAAAACGTGTGTAATGAAGGCTATTTAGCCGCAATTATTGATTAATTGGACTTAAGCCGAATTTGTTCGAAATAAAGGCAATTTCACCATAGTTATTGATTAACTAGGCTTTTTTAGCCAATATTGTCGGATTTAAGCTTAAACCACAATTATTGGTTAACCGGGCGTTTAGCCTAAATTTAATTACTTGAGGCAATTTATTTGCCTAATGATTGACGTGAATGCATTTATGCAGTTGTAGAATTATTAGGAGTAGAAGAGAAGCATGCATGAATTGCTAAAATTAAATAGGCAGAGTTTAGTTCATGTACCTGATTTAATCGTCGACCACTTCTTAACTCCAGGTTAAGCTCCTCGTTAAGGGAATATTAATTAAATTTAACTTAAGTGACAAAAAAAAATCACAACAAGAAAGCAATAAAAGCTAAATTAAAAATGCAGAAAAGCAATAAAAGAATCGCAAAGAGCGTAGGGGAGAAGGAGCGTCCGTCAACACAGACTGAGTGCGGAAAACAGAAGGCCCAGGGCCACTATTTATAGGCAAAAAACGGACTGTTTCGGCGGCTAGCCGCCGGTCTCGGCGGCTGGGCTGCCTGTCTCGGCGGCCGGGCCGCCGGGGCTCGGCGGCTCTGGCCGCGGGAGTTCGGCTGCTCGGGCCGCCGGAGGTCGGCGGCTCGGGCCGCCGGAGGTCGGCGGCTCGGGCCGCTGTAGCCGGCGGCTGGGCCACCGGAAGCCAGCGGCTTGGCCGCCGTGCTTGGTGGTTTTCCTAATTCTCGCTCCGGAGGCTTTTCCGGGAGCTCCGGACCTCCGAAAAAAATTTCGAGACCAGTTCCGCGATTCTCGCGACGTCCCGGACGTTTCAAGTACCATATCGGCATACTTTCGGTAAACTTCCAAAATGGCCTCCGGTCCGGCTGGACTGTTTGCAGTCCAAGAAAACTGGCTCTTTGAGCCTCAAAAATTGGGTACTCACAGGCGACTGCAGCCATTGTGGCCGCCGGCAATAGCGGCTGCCGCCGCCTTTAAGGGCGGCCACCACCGCCGCGGCCGGGAAAACTGGCTTTTTGAGCCTCAAAATTTGAGTATTCACAGAATGAATCGAATCATATATCGAAAAGGGGAAAACTAATCATTAGAGGCGCCTTTTGGTGGAATGGCTGGAGAGTTGGAAGAACTCCAGGGTTAAGTGTGCTCGCTTAACGGAAATCCTAGGATGGGTGACTTCTTGGGAAGTTTCCCATTTCACCTGCGGAACAAAACCGTGAGGGCGGGTGTATGTGTTGGCCGGATTAGGCAGGGGCACAACCCCGTGGCCAAAGTGGACAATTCCTCTGGTGATTAGAGTCGGGCGTGATAGTTGGTATCAGAGCCGGACCCCCTCCAGTAGATGTATGGTTTGAGGACGAACCACGCGGAAGCTGATGGGCCTGTGACATCCCGACCCGACAAAGCGATCCTAGGATGGCAGGCTAGCTAAGGTAGTGGAATGCGGGATATAGGAATGAATCGAATCATATATCAAAAAGGGGGAAACGAATCATTAGAGGCGCCTTTTGGTGGAATGGCTGGAGAGTTGGAAGAACTCCAGGGTTAAGCGTGCTCGCTTAACGGAAATCCTAGGATGGGTGACCTCCTGGGAAGTTTCCCATTTCATCTGCGGGACAAAACCGTGAGGGCGGGTGTATGTGTTGGCCGGATTAGGCCGGGGCACAACCCCGTGGCCAATGCGGACAATTCCTCTGGTGATTAGAGTCGGGCATGATAGGTAGTACTATTCACAGATCAGTCTTACTATTCACAGACCGGTAAATCACTATCCATTCATAGTTAATTATACTCAATATCTTCCTTGGATCTAAATAAAATATTATCCCCCTCTCTGTAGCACCATTCATGACCCGATAAAATAATATCATTTTAAGATTCGAAAATTTTAGGGCGTTACAGATATATGTATGCTAGAGACTAGCCTATTGCATTGCCAGCTCCATCTGCACTGACAGGTCACTTTATCCCCCAACTTCTTCCACTTTGTCTCCTTCTCAGAGTCCTATTACAGACGTCGCAGATCTGACCCCTAACAATTATTTTGTATATATTACAACATAATGTTTATGATTTTCTTCACACATTAATAATAATTTATTTTTTATAATTTAGTATTTCTTTCATTGCTACCTTTGTTTGTGTGACAAGGTATATATTGCCCTTTTTTATAAGTGAAAAATTTTGGTGTACAAAATTTAAATTTTTATTTTTTTATTTTTAAAAATAAATAGTGATCGACTAGCGGCAGAATAACGACAGATCACAACCATTTGCAATGTGATTGGAGACAAAAAATAGCAATCGATTGGTGACTACTTAACATCTGACTAGTGACAAAAAGTAGGACATTAAAAATGAAATACAACGATAGATGAACAACAGCTTAGTAATGAACATTAATGATAGAATAGCGATGACCCTTTCTTTAATGGGATGAAGTGATTCAGTGATCGAATTGCTAAAATTAGCAACCGATAAGTCGAATTGTTAATTAGCGACAAACGTCACATTCGGTCATCATCATATTAGCGACAAGAATTTGTGTGACCGATTTGGTTGGTCGCTTTTTAGTCGCTATATCTATTTTAGTGACAAAAGAAAAAGAAGCAGCGATCAATTCGTCGGTCGCTAAACTGCATTTTATTTATAGTGTCCGGCTGTTGAGTCTACCAGTTGATCTATGTTTAGGAGAGGATAAGGATCTTTTGGGCATGCTTTGTTTAGGTCTGTGAAGTCAACGCAGAGGCACCATTTTCCGTTCAACTTTGGGACAAGGACTACATTTTCCAGCCACTCGGGGTAGTGTACTTCTTTAATAAAACCTGCATTAATAAGTTTGTTAATTTTTGCTGTGATTACCTTTTATCGAATGGGTTTGTGATTTCTCCTTTTTTTTTTTTGATTGGCTTGATGCTTGGATCAATTTTGAGTTTGTGGTTTACTGTGTCTAGATCAATCCCCTTGATGTGTGACACTATCCAAGCGAAGTTCTGCTTATATCTCCTCAGTACCTCTTCTATGGAGGTGAGCACCTGATATGGGAGGTTAGCTCCTACTTTCAAGGTTTTGTTTTCCTTAATTATGATGTCTGATAGCTTGCCTTCAGGTTATGTGTTCAGCTATATTCGGTCTCTAAGTATATCAAATGGCTCAGCCATTTGTAGCTTATCTGAATCCTTATTTGGTTCTTCAGACTTAGTTTTTGGGACCATCTAGATGTGGAGAGTGAGTTGTACCCCTTTGAGAGCCACCATGTATACCTTCCTAGCTACTTTCAGATTTCCCCTGACTATTACAATATCACCTGAGTTAGAGTAAAATTTCATTGCAAGATACCTGATTAATGTATAGGTGTGAATACTCAAATTTTGAAGCTCAAAAAGCCTGTTTTCCCGGACTGCAAACAGTCCGGCCGGACCGAAGGCCATTCGGAATGTAACGCCCCATTTTTCCTGTGTTTTAATAGTAGTTTACCGGTCTGTGAATAGTACCACCGGTCCGGAAGTTGGTATTATTTTTGTCCGGAAAAATTACTATTTATGTTTTATATTTTATTTAACATTTTTGGAGCATGTATGCATGGTTTTTATGGGTAGAAAGTAAGTAAGGAATATTTTTGGAGAATTTAGATACTTAGTGAATAGTGAATTATGGTGTTATATTAAGTAAGGAAATTTGAGCAATTATTTTTTTTTATGGAGGAAAATTGAGGAATTATTTTTATGGAATAAATTAGAGACTTTTGTGGAGATAAATAATATTTTGAAGGAATTTAATTGGAGAATATTTGGAGAGAAGACCAAAATACCCTCCAATTTGGAGAAAAGACCAAAATACCCCCTTAGTTGCTTTAATAAAGCAACTATCAATTATTGAGCACCAACTTTTGCCTTCTTCTTCTCCATACACGTTTCCTTCTTCTCCTTCCTCTTCTTCTTCTTCTTCTTCTTCTTCTTCTTCTTCTTCTTCAATTCCTACTTAGTAAACACCCATCCAACTTGATTTAAGGCATAAATCTTAGAGAGTGAAGCTAGAGAAGTAATCTTTGGTGACTAATTTCAAGGAATTTGGTGATTTTCCTACTTGGGTCAAGTAAGTGATTTTATGATAAGTGAATTATTTTTGGATTTAGAGTTGTCTTTTAGCATATACATGCTTAATCATGCTCCAATCACTTCTTTTCTTTGTTTTCTTTGTTTGATTTTGAGTTTCTTCCATGTAGAGGGTGGAGAGCCTTCTAATAAGGATAAAGGCAAGACCAAAGCTTGAGAAGCTTTGATTAAAGCTTGTTAAAGCTTGTTTTGAAGGTTAGTGTTCATAAACACACTTACCTTACTCAAATTTTGATTTTGTGCCTTTATGCTATTATGTGTATATTTTGAGATTTTGTATGAAATGATTGGTTTGTTGAATTTTGGTTGCCATTACATGCTCTTGGATGATGTTTGATGAGTATTTATGTTGTGGTAGACATTTCTACCTTGTATCTTTGTGGTTCATGTTCCTTTCATGGCTCAAGTAAACTGAATTTGGGAAAAACGAGATTTTGAGTGAGATTTAGGACCATTTTTCGGTCCTTTCTAGTTTCCATTTGTGTCTGAGTCCTTCCTAAAAGTTGTAGGTCTATCTCTTAGCTTTCCAGCCCATCCTCTTGTGTCCAATTTGGAGATATATAACTCAACTTATGGCTGAAACACTCAAACTGACTCTGTTTGTGTCGGGCCACATGCATCACTGAATTGAGTGCCCATTTTGACCATTATAATGACAAGATTAGGTTCTGAGTTCTTCATAAAAGTTGTTTCCCTGTGTCTTGAGAATTCTCTCATTCTATATTGGTTTAATTTGAGTGTGGGGTTTAGTAGGAATTCAATAAACAATGGACTTGGTTCTGTTGAATCAGGTTTGGTCTGTTAGTCTATGTTCCTAGCTTTGTTTTGTTACCTTTCATTTTGATCTAGGCTGTGATCCCTTCATAACATTTGTAGGATTTTGTCTTATCTTTCTAATGATTCTGATTTCATTTAATTTGGAGACCCATAACTCAAGTTATGTTTTAAAGACACAGCAAAGGTCAATGTTATTTTTATGCTGGAATTTTTCTATGTTAAGTCATTTTGTTTAAGTATGAGAATTTTTATGAATTACTTAAGTTTAAATTAAGTTTTTATTTTGAGAAGACTAAAGAAAATGAATTTTATGAGAAATGTTTTTGGGCTCTAATATACTTGGTGTGGATTTGATGCATGATTTGATTTTATTATGTATGATGAGCATGCTCGGCATTTGATGCCATTATGATAAGAAGCTATGATCATATGCTAGGCACGTGGGTGTCTTATGTTAGAGCGGACGCGCTCTATATGTTCTGAAAAGGTTGGCGACCTAAGGCCATTATGAATAAGCTATGAAAACTTATCTGCTTCTTTTTCTCCTAAGTGTATGTGAGCCCTTGTAAAATAGTTTTAAGGAAGTGAAATAAATGAGATCACATTATGTTAATAACTCGTAGTTTACCATAACTTATTTATGATATCAAATGAATTTCTAAAGCATGATGTGTTGTTGTACATATGTACTGCATGTTCAAATTTAATGATTTTATGTATATAAATGATTTTTAAGTATGTTGTCATCACAACATTGGTTTGTTGTGTTTTATGAGCACCACTGAGTTTTATACTCAGCGCGTTGATTTTATCACGCGCAGGTTGGAGATTGTGCTTGCTGCTTAAAGACCTGAAGAGTAGCATCAGAGCTGAAGAGATATTTTGGTAGTTACTTAGTATTTTTCTGTAACTAAGAATTATGGCATGTATAAGTATTACATTTTTGGAGACTGTATTATTTCATTTATAACTTAAGCATGTTATTGTAAATTATTTTGGTGTATATATATTGGGAGATAAACTTGGACTTATTTAATGGTTAGAACATTAGAAGTTGATATATTTAAATGAATGTATTGAATTGATCAATATTATAATATTATTGAGGATATGAAATTATAGAAGTGCTATTGTGTTGTTATTGGAGTTTGATGGGGTTTGGAGATTGAATTTGGGAGTGCTTTGTATTCATATGTTGGGCTACTTCTATTTTTTAGGGGAAACTCTTGCAGTTTTTCTGTAGGATTCTCCCAAATCATTTTCAAAACAAAATATTATTACTTGCTAAACTTATGAATACTAAGTCACTTCTAATTCATAATATGATTGTATGATTTATATGTAGGTTAGGACAGTGCCTCCAGCACCGAATGTGGCATCCACCGTCGGGTCTTTCGGGATCGGGCGGCAGGTGTTACACGGAAAGTTCACCGAAAGTATGCCAATATGGTACTTGAAACGTCCCGAAAATCAGGAGGATCGCAGAATTGGTCCCGGAATATTTTTTGGAGGTACGAAACTCCCGAAAGAGCCGTCGGAATGAAAAAAAACTAATGAGTGGGCAGCAGCCGCCGTCCACGGCAACGGCGGCGACGGGGAGGGCGGGCGCGGCTGCGCCCGCCCTCTTCGGCGGTCGCAGCCGCCGTCCACGGTGGCCGCGCACGACCTCCGGCCTGTTTTTTCCTATAAATACAGCCCCGATCGACAGTTTTACTCACTCAGTCTATGTTGACGAATGCTCTCTTCTCCCCTACGCTCCTTGAGATTCTTTTACTGCTTTTTTGCATTTAGTGTAGGCTTTTATTATTCTACTGTTGTGATACTTGGTCACTTAAGTAAATTAATTCTAATTAATATTCCCCAAACGAGGAGCTTAATCTAGAATTTTCAAGCTGAAGCTAAGAAGCGGCCGTCGATTAACTCAGGTAATAAACGAAACTCTGCCTGTTTAATTTCAGCATAATTTGCATAATTTCTCTTCTACTCCAATTCTGAATTAAACTGCTGCATAAATGCATTCACGTCATCAATTAGGCAAATCAACTGCCTCAATTAAATATGATTTAGCTTAAATGCCCGGTTAATTAATAATCGTGGTGTTAAAGCCTAAATCCGACAATATTGGCTAAAGTATCTGGTCAATTAATGACTACGGTATAATCGCCTTTATTTCGAACAGTCCGGCTTAAGTCCAATTAATCAATAATTGTGGTTAAATAGCCTTAATCAACCACGTTTCTTTTGGCAATAAATTGCCTATATTGCAATTCAATTGTTCACTTTTGGCAAACAAATTGCCTATAAGTAATATTAACCATCTTTAGCGACAAATCGCTTAAAGCGAAGCTTTGGCAAAAAATGCCTTGAATTAATCAATCTTTTGGCTAAAAGCCTTAAATCAATCATTTTGGCGACAATCGCCCAATCAACACTTTTGGCAAACAAATTGCCTAAATCACATCAACTTTTGGCAACAAATTGCCTAAATCAATCTTTTTGGCTAAAAGCCTTAAATCAACACTTTTGGCAACAAACGCCTAATCAAATCAATCAATTCTTTGGCAAAATGCCTAAACAAAATGCACGAAGCATACACACACTCATGCATTAAGCATACCCATTCAAAGCCCTTTAAAAAAGGCCTATCGAACTACGTCGACTTTGATCTTCCATTCAAACGGAAGTACATAGGCACATTTGGGGTTTAATCCCGAGCGGCAAGTCGAAATCACTTAAACATTTCATTGGTCCAATTACATCATTTACCTTGCAAAGCATTCATTCATTGGTTAGTTCATCAACATGACATGGTCTTGGGATCCACCTCGGGTTCGCAAACTATGCCTTAAACATTGGGATAATTAATCTAGTAATTAGGTTAATTAAAATTGGAGTCAACTTAGGGTTTTTCCTAGTTTACCATAAAATAATTAAACAAGGTGGTGACTCACACATTCACTTGCATTTCTGCCCTTAGTCATATTCATTATATGCCTGTTTTTGGGGGAGGGGTTCACAGTTTGGCGACTCTGCTGGGGAAAACATGTAATCATTTTACATAAAGTGGACTACAATTGTTGTGTAAACTAACCTGCCCTTCTTTAGGATATTATTTTACTATGCTTTGTTTTGCAGGGTACCCCAGCAAAGATTAAGTGTTCTTTCTTTAAGAATGCTTAATAAGGAGAATTTGGACCTAATTGAATTTTACTTTAAATCACTTAAATTTGTTTATTTATTTGCACGAATTGAGAATCTTTTTCTCCATTGCATAAAAAACGAATTTCAAATGAATTTCTTCTCTCTCTGTTCAAACTTCTGAGTCTGGATAGCAAGTAGCGCTGATCGGCAGGTCTCCTTGATTATGTCGACGGACAGCCAAAGCGTCCTCCCTGTTACCGCAAACCATCCCTAATCCTTTTGGGGGTGGCCCATGAGTATGCGTACTATCGGACCCACGCGAAACTCCTTGTTTCACATGTGGTTAGGTATATCCATGCTCAAGGTTCAAGGGTCCCTTAATAAGCCAATGCTCTATTTGTGTCATAGCCTATAGAACCTATCCTTTAGGGCTGTATACACCCAATGATGTGAATCATATCATTAAGACGAATTATGACGTGATGTTGTGCGCATTCATGACATATCAGCTTATAAACATTAAGAACATTAAAAGGAACACAAAATATTCTTTTTAGTCATGCACAACTGGACAAAAGAGTCGATCTTGTAACATCCCTTCCCGGTCCACCCGTTAACCCGAATGGACCGAGCCGAGACGCTACAATCTGGTTGAACTTATATCCTGTCATGCTGATATCACCCTGTATGCGAGATATGAATATAAAACACTCCCAATTAAAATATCAGACTTCCAATATCTCCAACTAATCATCATAACACAACAACACTTTATATAGATAGTCATAACTGTATAAATCCTCAATAACATTTAATATCCAGCAATTAATGGCATTCATGATCTATCTCAAGTCTTCATGACCTAATCATACCAACTATAGTAAAATATTTCATATTCAATCATTTCGTCCAAATACTTACACCAAAATAATTACATGCTTCAATTATATTTCCAATTACAGAAGCTCTAACAAATGGAAAAATTATACATGCCATAAATCTTAATACAAGCCATAAATCTTAATATTACAACTCTCAATATACTATGACCAAGTTAGTCACTTCTGCTTTGAACGTACTCCTCAAGTCTTCAAGTACCAACCACGATCTTCAACCTACGCGTGATAAAAATCGACGCGCTGAGTATAAAACTCAGTGGTTCTCATAATTCACATACTAAACAAAGTGCGATGGCAACTAACTTAATATACAAGTTTCATAAAGCATTGATACTCCTAGAATCAGTAAATTTCAACATAAATGTCTCTTTATAGCAACGAAGAAACTTCTAATTCATAAACATCAATAATTGAGTTCTAATTTTCTCATAACTCCTTTACATGAACCTTAAATCACACATTATGATTCTATCATGATCTTACCTGCTGTTCATTGTGTTGTATGAATGAAATCAATAAACATGTAAGAATACATAACAGTATATGTTCATTGTCTTACTTGCTATTCATTATGTTGTATGACTTATGCACTTTTAGTCACATCATATAAGTTATGATTAATAACATCTCATGACTGTATGGCTCCTTAAGAATTAAATAAATAAACTTGTAAGCATATATAACATGATACTTTCATGATCTTACCTGATGTTCTTTATGCTGTATGAACTCTGCAACTTTGATTAAACTCAGTGAATATCACAATGAATGAAGAAACATATAAGCACATACATATGTGGAAATAAATACACATTTACTCACATATGGAATGTAAGCACACATATCATGATACTTTCATGTTTAACTTGATGATCTTTCTTGCTGTTTAGTATACTGTATGATTATGCAATTTGTAGTCAATATAACTGTATAGCTCCATAAGGTTATAGTGAAACCGAAGTGATAAGAAAAACTGTATAAAACTGGATGAAACTGTATGCTTGGCTGCTATGGCCTGTATAATCATATCCACTCAACGGCCTGTAGCCGAAGTACCAAACTGTATGGGGCGCAGATCTGCTATTCTATGTCGCGACATAGCCTTATCTACATGGTTTCTACCTAACCTCAATGGAGCATATTAATGGAATGCCAATAGATAAGCAAAAGCAAAGTAACTGTGTCATGTTAGTTTCACACCACTTGCATGTTTGCATTTTGTGTTTATACATGTGTTCATGATGTCTTTTTGCTTTAAAATGGTTGAAGACATACAAGTTGAGAAAAGGAATACAATTCATAACTTCATACACCATTTCACATCATTTCACAATTGCATAGAATACAATTACAAGTTGTGTTTACCTCATTTCACATCATTTGCATGCTTGCATGTTGCTTTGATACATGATTTAATGTTGTATTTTGTTGTAAAATGATTGGAGGCATACAAAGTGAGCAAAGGAATCCAATTGCATAGAAAAAGAAGTCCAAAAGTGCATGAAAACACAAGTCGCGAGCGCGCCTTGCAAGGTCGCGAGCGCGTAATGCACATCTGAAGGTCAGTGAGTTTCCAGGTGAAAGTCGCGAGCGCGTAAATGCAAGTCGCGAGCGCGTATGTATTATCGGCACAAGTCGCGAGCGCGTAAATGTAAGTCGCGAGCGCGTACAGTGCAAAATGAGAGACAGTGAGTTCCCAGGCCAAATTCGCGAGCGCGCGATGAAGGTCGCGAGTGCTTACAGGCCAAGGGCCAAGTCGCGAGCGCGAGAAGTGCCAAATGAGAGGCAGTGAGGTTGCAAGCACAAGTCATGAGCGCGTAAATGCAAGTCGCGAGCGCGTACAGTGCAAAATGTGAGTCAGTCGCGAGCGCGTACAGTGCAAAATGTGAGTCAGTCGCGAGCTCTTCATGCAATTCGCGCGTGCGTCGCGTTTTCCAGCCTGCACTGTCTGTACTCTTTTGGTCATATCTCTCAATATACAACTCCGATTTAAATGATTCAAAAACTCATGTAAAGCTAACACATAGAGGAACAAATAAATCTTCTATGACACTTCCTAATTCCATCATTAAATGGGGTCAAAATCAAGATGAAGTTACTGGTCAAATTTCCAGCAAGCCCTGTTTCAACATAACTCAATATTTACTTCATTTATTCCCCTCCTCCCCTGTTTTCTCACCATTACCAGTCCTCCCACTCAACATGAAGCAATATTATCTCATTAACAATGCACCACACAATTTCTCATGCAAAGAAAATGGTAAATATAAAGAGATATCACACCTTCACTTAAAAAGCTTGGAATCTTCTTCTTAGCTTCCTTTTTCTTCTACCTTGAGCTCACCTCTCCTATACATGAGAATTCTTATGAATCATCTAAAAATATCACCAAATGATTCAAGTATGAAATTCAAGAAGGTTTACTTACTTGGATAGAATAGAAGTTGAATTAATGTTTAACTCCCATTAAAATCTTCACCACCATTAAACGTGATGGAGAAAGGAAAGTGGAAGAGGAAAGTAGAGGAAGAAGATGAAGATAAGGATGAAGAAATGAAAATGAAATGGAATCCACGGGTAGTCTCTAGAATGCCATTGATTTTTATATGAAAATTACCAAATGGTACCTCAAGTGTCAAAATGGTACAACTTAATACCTCAACTTTATACTTTAGTGAAATCAAGTCCTAATCCTTATACTTTGATCTTTTTGTTTCCTTCAAGTAAGTCCACTTCTTTTCCTTATTTCAATTACATCCCATTCTAGCCCACTCTAGAATCTAATGGATCGAACCGGGTTTTGGATCAGCCCGACTCGACTCTAAGCAACGACTCGATTCAATAGAAAAATGGGACGTTACAGTTCTACCCCCCTTAAAGAATTTCGTCCTCGAAATTCACTTACATTAAACACTTACAACTCTCCTAATAGTTTCCAACTCAATTTGATTCTTTGTTCATCGGCTAGCACTCACTAGCCTTATGTTCTCCACATGATTCTCCCAAATGAACATCCATACTACCTAATATATCCAGTCTATATCAACACTCAATCCAAAGACTGATATACTGCCCATTCTAAACATATCAGCATATCATAAACATATCATATACATATCATATCATCATCTCATATACATATCAAGGCATTTCATTGCAATAGCCTATTCAAAGATTTGCATGAAGTACATTCTCATAAGCATGATGAGATTATAGAAACATATCCTGAGATCATATAATTTATGTTCATAACTGTATGAATAACTTCATGTCGTCATGGTACTTACTTTTATCATGGTACTTCTTCTCATCCACTGTCATGCATATATACATATAGTCATACATGCATACTTGCAAGTTCCACTCAAGAACAAAACAAAATGAAACCAAAGTTCCAAATGGCAATACATGAAAGTAATTGTACACAATCACAAAGTTATGCAAATCATGCAATGTGCCATATAGATCATCTCAACTTGACCATTTATCCCTAATGATTTGGTAGTTCCATCCAAATAAAATTCACTAAGTGATAGCAATTCCACTCTTCTTCTTTTTCTTTTTGAATCATAGATAGCTCACATAAATCTATAAATCATCCATGACTTATAAATACTTGTATAAATGATTAACCAATCAGTTCTGTCTTAAGAATGATCACTTATAAAATCTTGAGCATTTTGGCTCAGAATTTATTCTCATATGCACATAGTGAGATCAACACGAACCACAATTTGTACATATTCATGAACTCTCAAAGGATAGTAAGTCTGATCTTGTATATATTCTGATGCATCTTTACTTCTATTTCCATCAAATCGTAATAACCATGATTCCTAACTTGTCACAAAAACTCTGAATGATTATCATCTCATTTAAATCATCCTAATTCATATTCCTTCACCTCTTTAATTGATACTTTTCTTAATCTTAATTCACTCACATGACTAGATCCATTCTTACTTACCTAATTTCTTGGTATCACATCAATTCAATAGTTGGACAACTTTCTCTCCATGTCCAATGTCATTCATCATTTCACTTAATCATCATGGTCCAATATTTATATAACATCATTATCTTCATTTGGTGTTTAGGAGTCGTTTACCTTTTTCCTCGGATCATAGACTTTCTCAATAAACACAAATTCTTATGTATAACTTACATAATATCTAGCATTCAACAAATATTTTAAACCTCAAAATTTAAATCTTGTTCAATATAATTCACACTTATACCATATTAACCCTCAAGGTGCTACAATTCATATAGCTTCACTACTAGGCTCATCAAGAGTTAAATAATTGATTTCATCCTAAAAATCACCATACTTTTCTTATAACCATAGTACGTTATATGATTCCTGATAGTCATACATTTGCAAAATAGCTGATGAACACCACAATATACTTGACTCCACCAAATAGTAAGTAGTTCTCATAAATATAAATCACTTCTCATAAATGACTTGAAATAATGACAGTAGTTCTTATGAAAAAGACTCATCACCCATTCTTAGAGCAAATCACATCAAATCATTCATCATTAAGATCATTTATGTAACTACACCAATGAATATATGTATATGTGTATTCTATCCAGCAAAATGCTTATCTCAATAGTCATAATAGATTCCATTAACCACAATCATGTAAACATCAATACTCTTCGTAAATAGATTCTAATGTCCTTAAATCCGAATCAGTTTGTTTTCTTATTAGCTAATACTAGCAACTCATATCAACTCACGAAAGTACACAAATCCTTAATACCTCAATAATATTTCATCTCCAATAACCACTACATCGAATTCCCTATTCATTATTCTCTAAGCATATCCTCCATGAATAATGATCGAAAATGATATGACCTGTAATCATCAATAGAAATCTCAATATATACTCCGCTTACCACGACATCATTCTCCAATGGCTGGTTGTTTCCAATCAAACCAATATGGCATGTTTTTAACTTAAATTACTCATACTCTCACTGCAAAATAGATAACTTCCTACATAGATACACATATAGTCCGAGAACCACCTAAACCTAGGCTCTGATACCAAAAATTGTAACATCCCTTCCCGGTCCACCCGTTAACCCGAATGGACCGAGCCGAGACGCTACAATCTGGTTGAACTTATATCCTGTCATGCTGATATCACCCTGTATGCGAGATATGAATATAAAACACTCCCAATTAAAATATCAGACTTCCAATATCTCCAACTAATCATCATAACACAACAACACTTTATATAGATAGTCATAACTGTATAAATCCTCAATAGCATTTAATATCCAGCAATTAATGGCATTCATGATCTATCTCAAGTCTTCATGACCTAATCATACCAACTATAGTAAAATATTTCATATTCAATCATTTCCTCCAAATACTTACACCAAAATAATTACATGCTTCAATTATATTTCCAATTACAGAAGCTCTAACAAATGGAAAAATTATACATGCCATAAATCTTAATACATGCCATAAATCTTAATATTACAACTCTCAATCTACTATGACCAAGTTAGTCACTTCTGCTTTGAACGTACTCCTCAAGTCTTCAAGTACCAACCACGATCTTCAACCTACGCGTGATAAAAATCGACGCACTGAGTATAAAACTCAGTGGTTCTCATAATTCACATACTAAACAAAGTGCGATGGCAACTAACTTAATATACAAGTTTCATAAAGCATTGATACTCCTAGAATCAGTAAATTTCAACATAAATGTCTCTTTATAGCAACGAATAAACTTCTAATTCATAAACATCAATAATTGAGTTCTAATTTTCTCATAACTCCTTTACATGAACCTTAAATCACACATTATGATTCTATCATGATCTTACCTGCTGTTCATTGTGTTGTATGAATGAAATCAATAAACATGTAAGAATACTTAACAGTAGATGTTCATTGTCTTACTTGCTATTCATTATGCTGTATGACTTATGCACTTTTAGTCACATCATATAAGTTATGATTAATAACATCTCATGACTGTATGGCTCCTTAAGAATTAAATAAATAAACTTGTAAGCATATATAACATGATACTTTCATGATCTTACCTGATGTTCTTTATGCTGTATGAACTCTGCAACTTTGATTAAACTCAGTGAATATCACAATGAATGAAGAAACATATAAGCACATACATATGTGGAAATAAATACACATTTACTCACATATGGAATGTAAGCACACATATCATGATACTTTCATGTTTAACTTGATGATCTTTCTTGCTGTTTAGTATACTGTATGATTATGCAATTTGTAGTCAATATAACTGTATAGCTCCATAAGGTTATAGTGAAACCGAAGTGATAAGAAAAACTGTATAAAACTGGATGAAACTGTATGCTTGGCTGCTATGGCCTGTATAATCATATCCACTCAACGGCCTGTAGCCGGAGTACCAAACTGTATAGGGCGCAGATCTGCTATTCTATGTCGCGACATAGCCTTATCTACATGGTTTCTACCTAACCTCAATGGAGCATATTAATGGAATGCTAATAGATAAGCAAAAGCAAAGTAACTGTGTCATGTTAGTTTCACACCACTTGCATGTTTGCATTTTGTGTTTATACATGTGTTCATGATGTCTTTTTGCTTTAAAATGGTTGAAGACATACAAGTTGAGAAAAGGAATACAATTCATAACTTCATACACCATTTCACATCATTTCACAATTGCATAGAATACAATTACAAGTTGTGTTTACCTCATTTCACATCATTTGCATGCTTGCATGTTGCTTTGATACATGATTTAATGTTGTATTTTGTTGTAAAATGATTGGAGGCATACAAAGTGAGCAAAGGAATCCAATTGCATAGAAAAAGAAGTCCAAAAGTGCATGAAAACACAAGTCGCGAGCGCGCCTTGCAAGGTCGCGAGCGCGTAATGCACATCTGAAGGTCAGTGAGTTTCCAGGTGAAAGTCGCGAGCGCGTAAATGCAAGTCGCGAGCGCGTATGTATTATCGGCACAAGTCGCGAGCGCGTAAATGCAAGTCGCGAGCGCGTACAGTGCAAAATGAGAGACAGTGAGTTCCCAGGCCAAATTCGCGAGCGCGCGATGAAGGTCGCGAGTGCTTACAGGCCAAGGGCCAAGTCGCGAGCGCGCACTTGCAAGTTGCGAGCGCGAGAAGTGCCAAATGAGAGGCAGTGACGTTGCGAGCACAAGTCGCGAGCACGTAAATGCAAGTCGCGAGCGCGTACAGTGCAAAATGAGAGTCAGTCGCGAGCTCTTCATGCAATTCGCGCGCGCGTCGCGTTTTCCAGCCTGCACTGTCTGTACTCTTTTGGTCATATCTCTCAATATACAACTCCGATTTGAATGATTCAAAAACCCATGTAAAGCTAACACATAGAGGAACAAATAAATCTTCTATGAAACTTCCTAATTCCATCATTAAATGGGGTCAAAATCAAGATGAAGTTACTGGTCAAATTTCCAGCAAGCCCTATTTCAACATAACTCAATATTTACTTCATTTATTCCCTTCCTCCCCTGTTTTCTCACCATTACCAGTCCTCCCACTCAACATGAAGCAATATTATCTAATTAACAACGCACCACACAATTTCTCATGCAAAGAAAATGGTAAATATAAAGAGATATCACACCTTCACTTAACAAGCTTGGAATCTTCTTCTTAGCTTCCTTTTTCTTCTACCTTGAGCTCACCTCTCCTATACATGAGAATTCTTATGAATCATCTAAAAATATCACCAAATGATTCAAGTATGAAATTCAAGAAGGTTTACTTACTTGGATAGAATAGAAGTTGAATTAATGTTTAACTCCCATTAAAATCTTCACCACCATTAAACGTGATGGAGAAAGGAAAGTGGAAGAGGAAAGTAGAGGAAGAAGATGAAGATAAGGATGAAGAAATGAAAATGAAATGGAATCCACGAGTAGTCTCTAGAATGTCATTGATTTTTATATGAAAATTACCAAATGGTACCTCAAGTGTCAAAATGGTACAACTTAATACCTCAACTTTATACTTTAGTGAAATCAAGTCCTAATCCTTATACTTTGATCTTTTTGTTTCCTTCAAGTAAGTCCACTTCTTTTCCTTATTTCAATTACATCCCATTCTAGCCCACTCTAGAATCTAATGGATCGAACCGGGTTTTGGATCAGCCCGACTCGACTCTAAGCAACGACTCGATTCAATAGAAAAATGGGACGTTACAGATCTACTTCAGCTACCCTGATACAAAATACTACCCACTATACCCTAATCCAGCTACCTTTATCCTATCAGGTACCCACTGTTCGAGTGCCTATCCAAGTTCCAGTCACACGTACAGTGCTATCACCAACCTCACCAGCTTCACCAACCTCACCAGCTTCACCAGCTTCACCAACTTCAACTGCACCAATGGCATCACTTGTTGACATCCAAAATCTCATGGAACGACTCGAAGCCAGAATGGAGGCTAGGATGAATGAGGCATTAGCTGCCCAGAGAACTGTCCTAATAGCTGAACTAGGTAGTGGTAATGGAAATGGGGCTTCAGCTGGAGGAAGTGATCCTGCTGCCTCCAATCAGGGACCTGGTGCTGCACCGACGTCCTCAAACCCTACCCTGGATGACATGCCCTCCAGAACTGCTTCTGAGCTGGAAGCTCAGAAAATGAGAGAAAAACTGGAATTGTTGGAAAGGTCTATTACCGCCCTTAAGACACACAAGGAAGTAGTGGACATGGACTCCTTGTCCTTGTTCCCCGAAGCAAGACTGCCAACAAAGTTCAAAATGCCCAACATGGACAAGTTTGATGGAACCACTTGTCCCAAAACGCACCTGAAAATGTATGTGGGTGCCCTCAACCCGTTCGGACTGAACAGCGAGCTCCTTGCTCAGTTGTTTCAACAATCACTCACCGGTGCTGCTTTGAGGTGGTTTGTCAGCTTGGATCGGTCTAAAATGAAGACCTGGGAAGACATCTGCAATGTGTTTAATACGCAATATCATTATAACAAAGAGGTGGACGTTACTCGGAGGGAGTTGGAGACCACCAAACAGAAAAACAATGAACCCTTTTCCTCGTTCCTTACGAGGTGGAGGGCCAAGGCCGCCCAAATGATCAACCGACCTTTTGAGCAAGAACAGGT
This sequence comes from Jatropha curcas, assembly GCF_041381405.1. Classification (NCBI taxonomy): domain Eukaryota; kingdom Viridiplantae; phylum Streptophyta; class Magnoliopsida; order Malpighiales; family Euphorbiaceae; genus Jatropha; species Jatropha curcas. Next base: position 13,849,076 of record NC_143152.1, on the reverse strand, counting down.
GGACATAATTATAAAGAACCTGCTGCCTGTCTACCAGCAACAATTGCAAACTCAGTACCTACCGACGTTCCAGTCGCTCATTGCCACTGCTACAAAGGTAGAGGATTTAATTCAAATGGGGCAACTAAAAGAAGACTCGGGTACCTCAAAATACAAGAAGCCTAGCCAAGCTAGCAAAGTCCACGAAGTGGCAAGCATCACCCCCACGAATCCTTTACGTGTAGGAAATATGAGAAACGGCAGTCAGTCGAGAAGGACATATACTGATCTCGGGATGCCAATCCTCTTGGTATTCCGAGAGGCTGTCAAGGCAAACTACATCAAGCCTTTGGAAGCAAGGCCGCCACCCAACCCATTACCAAGGCACTACAGAGCTGACGAATACTTTGAGTATCATCAAGGTAACGGGCACAAGACTGAAGTGTGTTGGACGCTTAAGAACCGCATCCAAGACTTGGTGGACAACGGTTCAATTATTCCAAGGAGTAAGCCAAACATTAGCACTAATCCTTCACCAAATCACGGGATAAATGCTATCGTTGCTGACCAGGAATTGATCGATCCTTTCGAACTATTCCTAGAAATGAATGACATCTGTGTCTTGGAAATATTTGCTGATGCCTGGGACAACAAGCCAGAAGCAATAACTGAACTAGAAGTGGAAGACTTCATGCAGCCCAGTCTCTTTGACGAGGTTGCGGTCATTACAGGAAATGATGGGAACCAAGACCTGCTAAGCCTGATTAAGCCGTACAAAGGGCCTCTCACCAACTGGTACGCCGAGGAGGAGCGCGCTGCTGATAAACCCCCTCCCGAGTCAAACCTAGAGTCAAAGTCTGTAATCAAGTCCTGTACTGAGTCTGAGTCTGACCCCGAGTCTGAAACCGAGTCAGAGTCCAGTTCTAGTTCTGAGTCGTCCGTGTCGGATTTAGAAAATCCAGACTTCAAATTTGATGTAATTTTTGAGGACGATTCCGTCCTAATCAATAAGAGCTTGCAAATTATTGGCTACCCTGCATGTCTATCTTTCCAAGCATTTCCAAGCAAAAATAATGAAAATCAAATAAATGAAATAAAAAATGAAAAAGAAAAAATAATAATTGGCAAAGAAGAAAATGAACATACATACATTGCATCTGTGTAATAGACTGATTTTTCTTTTAGTGTCGGTAATAGTGATTTACCGGTCTATGAATAGTACCATCGGTCCGGGACTTGGTATTATTTTAGTCCGAAAAAATTACTATGCTTAGTTAATATTTTATTTACTATTTTTGGAGCATGTTTGCATGATTTAGGTGGGTAGAAAATATTTAATGAATATTTTTGGAGAGTTTATGTATTAAATGCATAATATTTCTAGTGTGGTATATTAAGAAATAAATGAGGAATTATTTTAGTGGAGTTAATTTAATTAATTGGTGGAGTTAAATAAGAAGTAGAAGAGAATTATTTGAGGAATATTTAGAGCCATTGGATGAGATTACTTAGGACTTGATCTTAGCCACACATTTTGCATGAGTTTAGGAAGTCAAATTTGACTTTGGCACTTAAAAGTAAACAACACAACATTTTTGTCTTTCTTCTCTTCTCTTCTCCACGCCATTTCCATTTTTCTTCCTTCTTCTTTCATTTTCTTCATTTTCTTACCTCCAAATTTACCACCAAACTACCTAATTAAACCATAGAATAGGACTTAATGCTTAAGAATTAAGGAGTAGAAGTAGAGATTTGTGATTAAAAGCAAAGAGAAGTGAAGTTACCATTGAAGCAAGTAAGTTGTGGTTTTTGAGTTTTGTGAATTGTTAAGTAGAATTCATGGTTTAGACATGTTATTGATGCATTGAATCATGCTCCAACTATTTCTTTTGTCAAGTTTTGCTTGTAATGTTGATTTTTCATGCTTTGAAGAGGTTAGAGAACCATCCTCAAAGGGGAAAGAGAAAGCCAAGGAGTAAGGCTTTCCAAGCTTAATCAAGCTTGTTAATAAGGTTAGTGCAATCATAATTTCACTTGTTTAAGTTGTTTTAAATGGTTAGGGTTTTGAATATATTTTGGGAACTTTGTATGTTTTGTTGAAATTGCTGAATTTTAATGTGAGATGTGTTCTGCCGTGGGATTGGAGCTCATTTTTGACCCCTTTATACTTCCCATTTGTTTTTTACTTTTTCATGAAAGTTTTAGCTCTATTTCTCAGATTTCCAAAACATATTCTTATGTCTAATTCCAATACTTGTAGCTCAACTTATGATTGAAATACCAAAACTGGTTCTGTTATGATGTCTTACCTGTATATCCGAAATTATTTTCCATTTTGACCACTAAAATGGCAAAATAACGTTTTATGTTCTTCATAAAAGTTATATCTTTACTTCTTATCTTTCCAACCCATCCTCTTGTGTCCAAATTGGATATACATAGCTCAACTTATGGCTGAAACACCCAAACTGACTCTGTTGTGTCAGGCCACATGCATTACTAAATTGAGTGCCCATTTTGACCACTATAATGATAAGTTTAGGTTCTGAGTTCTTCATAAATGTTGTTTCCCTGTGTCTTAAGAATTCTCTCGTTCTAGATTGGTTTCATTTGAATGTTTGGTGAAGTAGGAATTCAAGAAACATTGGACTTGGTTCTGCTGAATCAGGTCTGATCTGTTGGTCTGTGTTCTAAGCTTTTGTTTGTTATCTTACTCTGTGATCTGGGCTGTGGTCCCTTATGAACATTTGTAGCATTTTGTCTTAGCTTTCTAATGAATCTGATTTCATTCAATTTGGAGACCCATAACTCAAATTATGTGTTAAAAACCCAGCAGAGGTCAAGTTTTGGAAATGCTGAAAAGTTCTTGATTCATGTACTTTTATACTATATTAAGTATATATACATTTATAGTGTTTTGAGTAAAACTTTTGAACTGATGAGTACTAAATGAAGAGGATTTGATTAAGAATTATTGCTTTTGTGAAAGAATGATTTTGATTTGGGCTCTACTATGCATGATTGAGACGTGGTATGATGAGATGGATTTTCTTATTGTGAAGCTATGATCATATGCTAGGGTTATCAGCCCTTATAAATAGGCGGACGCGCTTATTTGTGTGATGGGGTGGTGCTTTCATAGGCCACGGTGGTGCTTTCATAGGCCACGATTGTGTGATGGGGGTGGTGCTTTCATAGGCCACGGTGGTGCTTTCATAGGCCACGAGTATGTGATGGGGGTGGCGCTAACATAGGCTACGATCAAATCTGCTTATGTTCATTCTGCATGAGTATGAGCCTTAACGAAAAAAAATGAAATTTTATTGTTGCTATAAAAGAATGAAGACATATTTGTATTTATAGTCTTCTCATTGCTTTCAAAGTATTTGAATTAAATAAATGCGATTTCGGTATTTATATAGTTGAGTAATATCAGATTTAACTTGGCTTTTCTATTTAATTTAATTGTTGGTTATTTAGCACCACTGAGTCTTCCACTCAGCGCGTTGATTTTTATCACGCGCAGGTTAGGAGCGGAGGGTGTTCTTCAAGACCAGAGGACAAGCATCAGAGTAGAGATCACATTTTGGGTAGGATATTTTGTAAATGGTGATTTTTGGCATGTATATAAAGATTGTATTATGGAGGTTGTATATAATAAGTTTATAATGTATTAAGAGTTATGAGTATTGAAGGAAATAGCATCTTATTATATTTTTGGTGTATGATGATTATATATTCCTTGAAAAGAATGTGTTTAGACTATGATGCGTATGTTGATGGATATTTAGAAGTGCTTGTAGTATGTTATGTTGAATTGGAGTTTTGGGGTTTGGAGAAAATTGGAAGTGTGTATATTTTCTTTGTGTGGCAAGTTAATTTTTAGGGGAAACTCTTGCGAAATTTTCATAGGAATTTCCTTAAATATTATTTTCGTTAACAAAAAAAAAAAAAAAGCAAAAGAAAATGTTAATTACTTGCCTCCTTATGAAAATTTAACCACTTCTAATTTGTGATCTAGCTTTAATAAGTGACATAAGACGGTGCTCCGGCACCGATTGTGGCATCCGCCGTCTGGTTCTCCGGGATTGGCCGGTGGGTGTTACATTTTGTGGTATCAGAGCATAGGTTTAGACGATTCTAGGATATATTATTTGGTATGAGAGTTTATCCGATTTGGAGTCATGATATAAGTGATTTAAGTTAAATACATGCCATATTAGTCTGTTTTGGGAATTTCTCTCTGATGCGAATCCGCTGGTCTTTGTAGGTATTTAGTGATGTCTCAGCGCCTACCGGATGAGGAGGTGGACAGTTATGTCCCTCCAGAGGGTGCTATGTTAGAGGGCGGTAGGCCAGCCGGTGGTGATGCTGGTGGGATTTTGGGTTCCGATGCAGAGCGCGCCTCAGCTGTAGGGCAGGCTACTACGGGTCCTGCGGGGCCTAATCAGGGTGATTTGGTACAGCAGTTGGTAGCTGCATTGAGGCAGGCTGCGGGAGCTGTTCCCCAGGCTCTAGTCGCACCAGCCCCTGTTCCAGTTCATACCCCGGTAGATAGACTGAGGAAGTATCGTGTTGAGGATTTTATGGGTCGGAGAGATGATGATCCTTCTGTAGCAGAATTTTGGCTCTAAGCTACAGAGAGGGTTTTGGACCAGATGCAGTGTACTCCTGCAGATAGATTGATTTGTGCTGTTTCCTTACTAAAGGAAGAGGCTTATCTATGGTGGGAGTCTATGGTGAAGACAGCGAGAGTTGAGGATGTTACTTGGGATTTCTTTCTCTCTGCTTTTCGGGAGAAATATGTAGGGGAGTTATACACGGATCAGAGGATAGCAGAGTTCCTTGAGCTTAGGCAGGGACGGATGACTGTCTCCGAGTATGAGCGGGAGTTTCTGCGGTTGAGTAGGTATGCTTCTAAGTTGGTCCCTACTGAGGCAGATCGGTGTAAGCGGTTTCGGAAGGGGTTACTGGATGAGTATAGGATGCACTTGACATCCTAGCCCCACATTACATTAGCTGGTTTGGTGAAGGCTGCTACAGAGCTTGAGCTTATTCGGAATGAGAGACAGGCCAGAGGTCAGAGGATCCAGCAGAGCAGTCAGTATAAGAGATTTCAGAGTGCTACGTCTGGACAGACTTCAGGGGTCCAGTCTAGTAGCAAGAGATTTAGAGGCGGACCGCAGATGGGGGCCAGACCGGGCCAGACAGTTGGTCGGGGTATAGTTCCGAGATTAGCTCCTCCGGTTTCATCTGTTGCTAGTGGTGGAGGTACTGCATGGTCAGGTCTACCAATTTGCAGTCAGTGTGGCAGGAGACATATTGGGGTGTGTTGGAGAGCTACGCGAGCTTGCTATAGATGTGGATCCACTGAGCATATAATTAGGGATTGTCCTATGACTGTGACTCATCCAGCTCACCAGGTTGGGAGGCCAGCTCCCTATGTTCAGAGAGGCAGAGGTAGAGGCCGTAGTGAGGGATATGGTACTAGGAGTGAGAGACCCGTGTCTGAGACTATGGAGAGACCAGAGGCTAGAGCACAGGCGAGAGCTTATGCCATCAGGACCAGGGAGCAGCGGGATGCGCCGGACGTCATAGCAGGTACCTTCTCTATCTTTGACACTTTTGTACTTGCTTTGATTGATCCGGGCTCCACGCATTCATACATATGCATACATGTGGGTAGACTGGGTAGTATGCATGCTGAGACATTAGAGCACAGCGTTGAGGTTACTAGCCCTTTGGGTCAGAGTGTAGTAGTTGATCGGGTGTATAGAGATTGCCCTGTAGCCATTCATGGGTATGTATTTCCGGGTGATTTGATAGAGTTGCCTTTTCGGGAGTATGATGTGATATTGGGTATGGATTGGTTGTCTAGACATGGGGTCATTGTTGATTGTAGACGTAAGAGGATTACGCTTCAGACTCCGTCTGAAGAGGAGATTGTAGTTGTGGGGGAGAGGTCGGATTACCTCTCTAACGTTATTTCTGCTTCTACTGCAAGAAGACTGATCCAGCATGGTTGTGAGGCCTACTTAGCCTGTGTACTTGCTCCAGAGTCAGAGTCTCCTAGTGTCCATGATGTACCCATAGTATGTGATTTTCCGGATGTGTTTCCAGAGGAGTTGCCTGGTTTACCTCCTGAGAGAGAGGTTGAGTTTGGTATTGAGGTTATGCCTGGTATTGCACCGATATCCATTGCTCCGTATCGGATGGCACCTGCTGAATTGAAAGAGTTAAAGATACAGATTCAGGAGTTGCTTGATAAGGGTTTTATTCGTCCTAGTGTATCTCCTTGGGTTGCTCCAGTATTGTTTGTAAAGAAGAAGGATGGCTCACTTAGGTTGTGTATTGATTACAGACAACTTAACAAAGTTACTGTGAAGAATCGATATCCATTGCCTCGGATAGATGATTTGTTTGATCAGTTGAGAGGGGCTAGTGTATTCTCGAAGATAGATCTGAGATCAAGTTATCATCAGCTAAGGGTGAAGGGATCAGATGTACCTAAGACTGCTTTCAGAACACGCTACGGTCACTATGAGTTTTTAGTGATGCAATTTGGGTTGACTAATGCCCCAGCAGTGTTTATGGACCTGATGAACCGGATCTTCCATCCTTATTTGGATCAGTTCGTGGTGGTTTTTATTGATGATATTTTGGTGTACTCTCCGACTAGAGAGGATCATGATCATCACCTACGAACAGTTCTGCAGACCTTGAGAGACCGACAGTTGTATGCCAAGCTCAGTAAGTGTGAATTTTGGTTGACTGAGATTGCTTTCTTAGGGCATGTTGTTTCTGCAGAGGGTATTCGGGTGGACCCGAAGAAGATTGAGGCAGTGCTTGATTGGAAGCCACCTACGAATGTCACAAAGATTCGCAGTTTCTTAGGTTTGGCTGGATATTACAGGAGGTTTGTCAAGGGGTTTTCTCTTATTGCAGCCCCTTTGACTAGACTTCTCCGTAAGGATGTCCGTTTTGAGTGGACTGATAGATGCCAGAGTAGCTTTGAGAAGCTTAAGGCGATGCTTACTGAGGCTCCAGTTTTGACACAGCCAGCTCCAGGCAGACCATATGATGTTTATAGTGATGCTTCGCATAATGGTTTGGGTTGTGTGCTTATGCAGGAGGGCAAGGTGATTGCTTATGCTTCCCGGCAGCTGAAGCCACATGAGAAGAACTACCCTACCCATGATTTGGAGTTAGCAGCTATTGTGTTTGCCTTGAAGATTTGGAGACATTACTTATATGGTGAGAAATGCCACTTGTATATGGATCATAAGAGCCTTAAGTATTTTCTTACACAGAGAGAGCTTAACCTGAGGCAGCGCAGATGGTTAGAGCTACTTAAGGACTATGAGTTCACTATTGATTACCACCCGGGTAGAGCTAATGTAGTGGCAGATGCACTCAGTAGAAAGGCATTAGTTGCTCTTCGTGCTATGAATGCACACTTAATTGTGACTAGAGATGGTGCTCTTGTAGCAGAGCTTATGGTGAAACCTAGCCTACTGCAGCAGATTAGAGATGCACAGCAGGGTGATGAGACTATTGCCTTGTGGAAAGGCCTAGTCAGAGAGGGTAAGAAGAAGGGATTTGAGATTAGAGAGGACTGCTTGTATTTTGGGGATCGAATTTGTGTGCCTAAAATTTCAGAGTTGAGAAAGAGTATCTTAAAGGAAGCTCATAGTAGTCCCTATGCTATGCATCCTGGCAGTAATAAGATGTATCATGATCTGAAATCACACTATTGGTGGCCGGCGATGAAGAGGGATATCACAGATTATGTGTCGAGGTGTTTGACATGCCAGCAAGTGAAAGCAGAGCATCAGTTTCCTTCTGGTTTGTTACACCCTACTTCTATTCCGGAGTGGAAATGGGATAGGATTACCATGGATTTTGTGATTGGGTTGCCTCCTACACCTAGAAAGAAAGATGCTGTATGGGTAATAGTTGATAGACTAACTAAGTCGACACACTTTCTTCCTGTTAGGACTGACTTCACCATGGAGCAGTATGCAGAGCTTTATATAGATGAGATAGTGAGATTACATGGGGTTCCTTCTTCCATCATTTCAGATAGAGATCCGAGATTTACTTCTAGATTTTGGAAGAAGCTACATGAGGCCCTGGGTACTAAGCTGAATTTCAGCACAGCTTTTCATCCTCAGACTGATGGTCAGTCAGAGCGGGTTATTCAGATTTTGGAGGATATGTTAAGAGCTTGTGCTATTGAGTTTGAGGGCAGTTGGGAGAAGTACATTCGACTTACTGAATTTGCCTACAATAACAGTTATCAGTCGAGCATTCAGATGGCTCCCTTCGAAGCACTATATGGCAGGAGATGTAGGACTCCACTGTGTTGGTCGGAATTGAGTGAGGGTAAGATTATAGGTCCAGATTTGATTCGAGACACAGAGGATAAGGTCAGAATTATCAGAGATAGATTGAAAACAGCTTCAGATCGTCAAAAATCTTATGCAGATTTGAAGAGGAAAGATATAGAGTATGCAGTGGGAGATAAGGTTTTCCTTAAGGTATCTCCGTGGAAAAAGATATTGAGATTTGGAAGAAAGGGTAAGCTTAGTCCTAGGTTCATTGGTCCATATGAGATCATTGAGCATGTGGGTCCATTAGCCTATAGACTAGCTTTACCACCAGACCTGGATAGAATACATAATGTTTTCCACGTGTCTATGTTGAGGAGGTATCGGTCCGACCCATCACATGTGATACCAGTTGATTCTGTTACCATAGAGCCAGATTTGACTTATGAGGAAGAACCAGTGAGGATACTTACGAGGGAAATCAAGGAACTAAGGAATAAGAGAATTCCTTTGGTAAAGGTCCTTTGGAGAAACCATAAGACTGAGGAAGCTACATGGGAAAGTGAAGATATTATGAGACAACAGCATCCTCAGTTATTTACACCAGGTAAATTCGAGGACGAATTTCTTTTAAGGGGGGGAGAACTGTAACAGACTGATTTTTCTTTTAGTGTCGGTAGTAGTGATTTACCGGTCTGTGAATAGTACCATCGGTCCGGGACTTGGTATTATTTTAGTCCGGAAAAATTACTATGTTTAGTTAATATTTTATTTACTATTTTTGGAGCATGTTTGCATGATTTAGGTGGGTAGAAAATATTTAATGAATATTTTTGGAGAGTTTATGTATTAAATGCATAATATTTCTAGTGTGGTATATTAAGAAATAAATGAGGAATTATTTTAGTAGAGTTAATTTAATTAATTGGTGGAGTTAAATAAGAAGTAGAAGAGAATTATTTGAGGAATATTTAGAGCCATTGGATGAGATTACTTAGGACTTGATCTTAGCCACACATTTTGCATGATTTTAGGAAGTCAAATTTGACTTTGGCACTTAAAAGTAAACAACACAACATTTTTGTCTTTCTTCTCTTCTCTTCTCCACGCCATTTCCATTTTTCTTCCTTCTTCTTTCATTTTCTTCATTTTCTTACCTCCAAATTTACCACCAAACTACCTAATTAAACCATAGAATAGGACTTAATGCTTAAGAATTAAGGAGTAGAAGTTGAGATTTGTGATTAAAAGCAAAGAGAAGTGAAGTTACCATTGAAGCAAGTAAGTTGTGGTTTTTGAGTTTTGTGAATTGTTAAGTAGAATTCATGGTTTAGACATGTTATTGATGCATTAAATCATGCTCCAACTATTTCTTTTGTCAAGTTTTGTTTGTAATGTTGATTTTTCATGCTTTGAAGAGGTTGGAGAACCATCCTCAAAGGGGAAAGAGAAAGCCAAGGAGTAAGGCTTTCCAAGCTTAATTGAAATTGCTGAATTTTAATGTGAGATGTGTTCTGCCGTGGGATTGGAACTCATTTTTGACCCCTTTATACTTCCTATTTGTTTTTGACTTCTTCATGAAAGTTGTAGCTCTATTTCTCAGCTTTCCAAAACATATTCTTATGTCTAATTCCAATACTTGTAGCTCAACTTATGATTGAAATACCAAACTGGTTCTGTTATGATGTCTTACCTGTATATCCGAAATTATTGTCCATTTGGACCACTAAAATGGAAAAATAACGTTTTATGTTCTTCACAAAAGTTATAGCTTTACTTCTTATCTTTCCAACCCATCCTCTTGTGTCCAAATTGGATATACATAGCTCAACTTATGGCTGAAACACCCAAACTGACTCTGTTGTGTCAGGCCACATGCATTACTAAATTGAGTGCCCATTTTGACCACTATAATGATAAGGTTAGGTTCTGAGTTCTTCATAAAAGTTGTTGCCCTATGTCTTGAGAATTCTCTCGTTCTGGATTGGTTTCATTTGAGTGTTTGGTGAAGTAGGAATTCAAGAAACATTGGACTTGGTTCTGCTGAATCAGGTCTGATCTGTTGGTCTGTGTTCTGAGCTTTTGTTTGTTATCTTACTCTGTGATCTGGGCTGTGGTCTCTTCTGAACATTTGTATAATTTTGTCTTATCTTTCTAATGAATCTGATTTCATTCAATTTGGAGACCCATAACTCAAATTATGTGTTAAAAACCCAGCAGAGGTCAAGTTTTGGAAATGCTGAAAAGTTCTTGATTCATGTACTTTTATACTATATTAAGTATATATACATTTATAGTGTTTTGAGTAAAACTTTTGAACTGATGAGTACTAAATGAAGAGGATTTGATTAAGAATTATTGCTTTTGTGAAAGAATGATTTTGATTTGGGCTCTACTATGCATGATTGAGACGTGGTATGATGAGATGGATTTTCTTATTGTGAAGCTATGATCATATGCTAGGGTTATCAGCCCTTATAAATAGGCGGACGCGCTTATTTTTGTGATGGGGTGGTGCTTTCATAGGCCACGGTGGTGCTTTCATAGGCCACGATTGTGTGATGGGGGTGGTGCTTTCATAGGCCACGGTGGTGCTTTCATAGGCCACGAGTATGTGATGGGGGTGGCGCTAACATAGGCTACGATCAAATCTGCTTATGTTCATTCTGCATGAGTATGAGCCTTAACGAAAAAAAATGAAATTTTATTGTTGCTATAAAAGAATGAAGACATATTTGTATTTATAGTCTTCTCATTGCTTTCAAAGTATTTGAATTAAATAAATGCGATTTCGGTATTTATATAGTTGAGTAATTTCAGATTTGACTTGGCTTTTCTATTTAATTTAATTGTTGGTTATTTAGCACCACTGAGTCTGCCACTCAGCGCGTTGATTTTTATCATGCGTAGGTTAGGAGCGGAGGGTGTTCTTCAAGACCAGAGGACAAGCATCAGAGTAGAGATCACATTTTGGGTAGGATATTTTGTAAATGGTGATTTTTGGCATGTATATAAAGATTGTATTATGGAGATTGTATATAATAAGTTTATAATGTATTAAGAGTTATGAGTATTGAAGGAAATAGCATCTTATTATATTTTTGGTGTATGATGATTATATATTCCTTGAAAAGAATGTGTTTAGACTATGATGCGTATGTTGATGGATATTTAGAAGTGCTTGTAGTATGTTATGTTGAATTGGAGTTTTGGGGTTTGGAGAAAATTGGAAGTGTGTATATTTTCTTTGTGTGGCAAGTTAATTTTTAGGGGAAACTCTTGCGAAATTTTCGTAGGAATTTCCTTAAATATTATTTTCGTTAACAAAAAAAAAAAAAAAAACAAAACAAAATGTTAATTACTTGCCTCCTTATGAAAATTTAACCACTTCTAATTTGTGATCTAGCTTTAATAAGTGACATAAGACAGTGCTCCGGCACCGATTATGGCATCCGCCGTCTGGTTCTCTGGGATTGGCCGGTGGGTGTTACAATCTGACTGTGTGAACAGGGAACAGGTCATTGAATACTTGAAGAAGTTTGTCGATTGCTTCATGTGGAAGGCAAGTGGCATCACGGGAATTGACCCGGCAATAGCGGTGCACAAGATTCCAGTATACCCTGAGGCTAAGCCGGTAAAACAGAAGCTAAGAAGGCTGAAAACAGAATGGTCCTTGAAAATCAAGGAGGAAGTAGCCAAGCAACTGGAGAATAAGTTCATAGAACCCATTGCCTGCCCGACGTGGTTAGCAAATATTGTGCCGGTGCCGAAGAAAGATGGCAAAGTCAGAATGTGTGTGGATTACCGGGATTTGAATAAAGCATGTCCGAAGGACGACTTCCCCCTGCCGCATATTGACTTGTTGGTGGACCGAATGGCTGGACACGAGATGGTCTCCTTGACCGATCTTGCTGTCGGATACAATCAAATAATGATGCATTTGCCAGACAAAGAGAAAACGGCATTCATCACGGAGTGGGGAACCTACTGCTATAGGGTTATGCCTTTTGGGCTCAAAAATGCAGGGGCAACCTATCAAAGAATGGCGACAACCATCTTCCACGACATGATTCACAAAGAAGTAGAAGTGTATGTGGACGATATGGTTGTTAAATCTAAAACAGCTAAAGAACATACAACAGCACTTGAGAAGTTCTTCCTTAGACTTCGAAAGTACAATTTAAAGCTCAACCCGACAAAATGTCTGTTTGGAGCTACATCCGGAGTATTTCTGGGGCATATGGTCAGTCGGAAGGGCATAGAGATTGACCCTTCAAAAGCCAAAGCCATTCTAGAAATGCCAGCACCGAAGACGGAAAAAGAAGTTCGGGGTTTCCTGGGAAGGATACAGTACATCAGCCGGTTCATCAATCAATTGGCCAATACTTGTGGTCCGATTTTCAAATTACTCAGGAAAGGAGTAGCCATCAAATGGAATGAGGATTGTCAGAAAGCTTTCGACCAAGCAAGCAATATCTGTTATCCCCGCCAGTTTTACAGCCACCAAGGCTAGGAAAGCTTTTGCTATTGTACCTATCAGTGACAGAAGAAGCGATGGGTGCAATGCTAGCTCAACAAGCAGAAGATACAAGGGTAGAAAATGCCGTGTATTACCTCAGCAAAAGGATGCTAGACTACGAGCTAAAAAACAATAAGATAGAGAAGTTGTGTCTGGCTCTAGTTTGGGCTTGTACAAAGCTGCAGCACTACCTCTCGTCCTACACCACATACGTTATTTCTGAATCGAACCCCTTGAAATTCCTTATGGAGAGGCCGGTTCTTGACAGTAAGATGGCTAAGTGGGTGTCGATGCTCGCAGCCTATGATTTAAAATTTGTACAACGGAAGGCAGTGAAAGGCGGAGCCTTGGCTGATCAATTAGCAGAATTACCTGTCAAAGACCAAATGCCGAAGGTAGAATTTCCTGATGAAGACTTGTTGAGCTTGGAAAGTGAAGTCTGGGAAATGTACTTCGATGGAGCTTCAAACTACCATGGAAATGGGGTTAGAGTCGTATTCAAAACTCCTTGTGGAGAATACGTCCCAATTGCAGTCAAATTAGATTTCGACTGCACCAACAATGAAGCCGAGTATGAAGCTTGCATAACGGGGTTAGAAGCAGCCCTGGAAAAGGAAATAAAGGTCCTCAAGGTTTTCAGGGATTCCAATTTAATAGTCTCCCAAGCTTTGAGAAAATGGAAAATTAAGGAAGAGCGTTTGGTTCCTTACCTACAACGCTTGGACAAATTGGCTTAGCAATTTGAGGATTTATCCTTCCACTACTTGCCGCGAGCCAAAAATCAGTTTGCTGATGCTCTGGCTACTTTGGCCTCCATGGTTAATGTAGGGGGAGACCAAGTCATTCGACCTCTGACAGTTCAGCTACAGAAACAGCCAGCACATATCATGAATTTGGTGGATGACAAGCCCTGGTATTGGGATATACAGAATTATCTTCAGAATGAAGCCTACCCGGAGGGATCCACTAAGACTGATCAACGGATATTGAGACAGTTAGCATCCGAATATTTCCTTAATAGGGGAGTTCTGTATAAAAGAAGTTGGAACGGCCTGCACCTAAGGTGCGTTGATGAGGGAGAAGCTCAAGCCATCATGGATTCCTTACATAATGGGGAGTCTGGTCCACACATGCATGGGATAGCCTTGGCTCGGAAAATCGTGAACCTGGGTTATTACTGGTCAACCATGAATGCAGACTGCGTCAGGCATGCGCAGAGGTGCCATGAGTGCCAAATTTTTGCTAAGCTGCAAAGACGGCCTCCGGTCAATTTGAATCCTATTACTTCACCATGGCCTTTCGCAACTTGGGGCATAGACATGATTGAAAAAATCCACCCAAAGGCTTCCAATGGTCATCAATTTATCCTGGTTGCTGTTGATTATTTCACTAAGTGGATTGAGGCAGCCTCCTATTCGGTCTTGAATGCCAAGAAGGCAGCACAGTTCGTTCGTACTAACATCCTTTGTCGGTACGGAATGCCATTCGAGATCATTACTGATAACGGGTCCCACTTTCAAAGTGAATTTTCTGACCTGCTGAAGCAAAAGAGAATCCAACATCATAAGTCCTCGCCCTATCGTCCACAAAGAAATGGGGCTGTAGAGGCTGCAAATAAGGCTATAAAAGTCATTTTGCAGAAGACAGTTACAGAGCACAAAGCTTGGCATGAACAGTTACCGAATGCCCTATGGGGATATAGGACTTCAATCAGAACGCCCACCGGAGCAACTCCGTATTCCTTAGTGTATGGTATGGAAGCAGTGTTGCCTATTGAGCTCGAAGTTCAGTCGGCGAGGATTATTCGGGAAAGCCAGATCAGCGAAGCAGATTGGGCTAAGAATTATCATTTGCAACTCTTGGGTATGGACGAAAAACGATTGCAAGCGGTCCCCCAAACTCAAGTTTACCAGAGAAGAATGGCACGGCATTTTAATAAGAGGGTCAAAGATCGAAAATTGGAAGAAGGTTGTTTGGTCCTGAAGGAAATTAGACAGCCAATCATAGACCCACGTGGGAAATTTCGTCCTCATTGGGCTGGACCCTATGTGTTGAAGAAAATATTGTCTGGCAGAGCCGTCATTTTGACTGATTTGGATGGTTTGGAATTCACTAATCCATGTAATTTAGATCAGTTAAAGAGATATTTTGTATAATAAGCATTGCATAATGTAAAAAGAGCTACATTAGACCTGATTCTCCTTGGAAAAAAGAAATTGTGTATCGGATATATGTAGGCAGCCCTTTTTGGGCGCGGTCTAAACATTAATGAGAAAATCATTTCATAATTCATTCTTCTTTGCAAAAAAAAAAAAAAAGAAAAGAAAAGAAAAGAAAAAAAAAGAGGAAAGAAAAGAAAAAAAAAAGAGAAAAAAAAGAGAAAAACCCGCTAAGTCGAAAACCCGAAAGGGCGGCTTAGGCAAAAGTCGGGGCCCGCTAAGTTGAAAACCCGAAAAGGGCGGCTTAGGCAAAAATGGGTAGCTCGCTAAGTTGAAAACCCGAAAGGGCGGCTTAGGCAAAAATTAGAGCTTGATTACATAAAGTTGGAAAATGCTTGGAAAGCTTAAAAGTCAAATGACATTCCCAATTAAATCAATAAAGTCAAACAGTCCGAAGTCAAGCAGAAAGCAAAAGAATCCAAGAAAAATAAATAAATAATGAAGTCTAAGTCCAAGTCCAAAAAAAAAAATGAAACATACATCCAAAGCCAAAGAACAAAATCCAAAATCCAAAGTCAAAGTCCCAAATAATAAGTCAAAAAAGTCAAAATGAGGGAAAAACAACAAAAGTCCAAAAGCTGAGTCTAGGTGTCTCGTCGCCTCCGTGGGGCAACATCCTCCGAGTCATCCCTAGCCATTGAACTCTCTCCAACCTCGCCTGTCAGAGGAGCCAACACAATCTCCTCATCAGTCCCAATCTCATTATTAGCGTCAGCCTGAGCCCAACCTTCAAGTACACTCAGCAGTGCGTTCCTCCTTGGCCTTTCAACCGGCCAGACAATGGCAATGAACCAGGTCCAATACTCAGGAGAAGTCTGAACACCGGCAGGATTAGGTGAAGGCCTAACCATGTGATGGTTTCTAACCCAAGCCCTAAGGACGGCTCAGGTAACACCCGGAGTGATGGCTGAATTAACTGAAGTGCCATCTACAATTGGGACAGTCTGGTCTATCCCCATCTGCCTCAAAACGCGCGAAGCGCAGTACCAAGTACAGTGTGTAAGGCCTAAAAGGTAAATCCGAGTATGGCGGGAGCTAACCTGGATAAAGCGGGTGATGTCATGCCAGGAAATGAACCACAGTACCTCGTTTGGACCCAGCTCAATCAGCCATGAGGCCCAGGCATCGGTAGACGGGTGTGTGATCAAGATCCTCCTTGTACGGTACTAGGCGGGGCTATAGGGCAAGAGAGTAGGAGCAGCAACCACTTGGAGTTGGTCCTTTAACCAAACCAGAGTAATGGATCCTTTCTATTACAAAGGAATGAACCAAAAGAAAGAAGAAAAAAATAAGGAAAAGGAAAAGGGGAAATACCTGGAGAATAATCGGAGAGACCGTCCAGTCATCGAAGCCAAAAGCAGCTCTGTCAAGGCTCCTGATAGTCTCTGCCAGCACAATGCCGCCGATGCAACCCATATCCTCCATCTGTCGAATCATGGGGCAGAGTCGCAAATCCCCAAAGCCTGGGTCCTTGTTGAACAAGAAACCAGCTAATAAGCAGAAAACCAAGGCCCGCATTCTCAGCCTCATACGGTCTGGGTCGTCTGATTGAACCTCTGAAAATTCGTCAATCAGGGGTAGCAGAATTGCTTTCTGGTTGCCAACAATCATGGCCCTAGCTTGTGGCCAGCTGAACTGAAACAGGCTTTCAAACGACCGAACATACCCAATTTTGACCTCATGCTTGACTAAAGGGGCATTGGGATCGCACCCTATAATAGCGCAGATTTCCTCAAAAAGAGGGCACATCTCCTCCATCATGGCCCCGAACCGAAAAACGTGGGCCTCCAGGTCCCAAAGTCTGATGCAGGCCTGTAGAAAATTCCAGTCAATTACCACTCCCCTAAGGGTAACGATAGGAGAAAGACCGTACCTCCCTAAGTTGATCTTTTCGACTTTGGAGAGACTCTTAGTCTAGCTGTGCATGCTGTGGTTATAAAAAGGGTTCATCTTTGAAAAAAAAAATCGAAAAAAAAAATGAGAAAAAAATCAAGGAAAAAGTCGAAAATTGAAAATTAAAAGGAGAAATTCTGTTCTTTCTTAATTGAAGTGAATAAACATGCATACATATAAGCTGTTTAGTACTAACCAAATGCAGGTACAAATAAAGTACAATACAGAAAATACAGGCAAAGAAAAGTACAGACAACAACAGAAAAGCCTAGCAACCATGGCATCAGCAACGGGGCCTCCTCCTCCTCTGACCAACAAAGGCCCAAAAGTTCACATTTTTGCCACAAAGGCCCAAAAATTCTCAATTTGGCCCCAAAGGCCCAAAAATTCCCAATTTGGCCCCTAAGGCCCAAAAGTTCACATCTTGGCCCTAAAGGCCCAAAAATTTCCCAATTTGGCCCCAAAGGCCCAAAAGTTCACATCTTGGCCCCAAAGTTCACATCTTGGCCCCAAAGGCCCAAAAATCCCCCAATTTGGCCCCAAAGGCCCAAAAATCCCAATTTGGCCCCAAAGGCCCAAAAGTTCACATCTTGGCCCCAAAGGCCTAAAAATTTCCCAATTTGGCCTCAAAGGCCCAAAAATTCCCAACTTGGCTCCAAAGGCCCAAAAAATTCCCCAATTTGGCCCCAAAGGCCCAAAAATTCCCAATTTGGCCCCTAAGGCCCAAAAGTTCACATCTTGGCCCAATAGGCCCAAAAATTTCCCAATTTGGCCCCAAAGGCCCAAAAATTCCCAATTTGGCCCCTAAGGCCCAAAAGTTCACATTTTGGCCCCTAAGGCCCAAAAGTCCACATTTTGGCCCCTTAGGCCCAAAAAAAAATTGAAGAAAATGAAAAAAAATCAAGGAAATAGCCAAAAGGCGGGTCTTCTGGACGCGTCTGATTTTCGCCTTCAAAATTTGTTTTTCAGACAACCACCGACTCCCATAAATCATTTTTATGGTTGCCGGTGGGGGGCAACTGTGAATACTCAAATTTTGAGGCTCAAAAAGCCTGTTTTCCCGGACTGCAAATAGTCCGACCGGACCGGAGGCCATTCGAAAAGTTCACCGAAAGTATGCCAATATGGTACTTGAAACGTCCAGAAAATCACGAGGATCGCAGAACTGGTCCCGGAATATTTTTTGGAGGTACGGAACTCCCGAAAGAGCCGTCGGAACGAAAAAAAACTAGTGAGTGGGCAGCAGCCACTGTCCACGGCGGTGGCGCCCGCCGTCCTCGGTGGCCGCGCCCACCCTCCGGCCTGTTTTTTCCTATAAATACAGCCCCGATCGACAGTTTTACTCACTCAGTCTGTGTTGACGGACGCTCTCTTCTCCCCTACGCTCCTTGCGGTTCTTTTACTGCTTTTCTGCATTTAGTGTAGGCTTTTATTATTCTGATGTTGTGATACTTGGTCACTTAAGTAAATTAATTCTAATTAATATTCCCCAAACGAGGAGCTTAATCTGGAATTTTCAAGCTGAAGCTAAGAAGCGGCCGTCGATTAACTCAGGTAATAAACGAAACTCTGCCTGTTTAATTTCAGCATAATTTGCATAATTTCTCTTCTACTCCAATTTTGAATTAAACTGTCGCATAAATGCATTCACGTCATCAATTAGGCAAATCAACTGCCTCAATTAAATATGATTTAGCATAAATGCCCGGTTAATTAATAATCGTGGTGTTAAAGCCTAAATCCGACAATATTGGCTAAAGTATTTGGTCAATTAATGACTACGGTATAATCGTCTTTATTTCGAACAGTCCGGCTTAAGTCCAATTAATCAATAATTGTGGCTAAATAGCCTTAATCAACCACGTTTCTTTTGGCAATAAATTGCCTATATTGCAATTCAATTGTTCACTTTTGGCAAACAAATTGCCTATAAGTAAGATTAACCATCTTTAGCGACAAATCGCTTAAAGCGAAGCTTTGGCAAAAAATGCCTTGAATTAATCAATCTTTTGGCTAAAAGCCTTAAATCAATCATTTTGGCGACAATCGCCCAATCAACACTTTTGGCAAACAAATTGCCTAAATCACATCAACTTTTGGCAACAAATTGCCTAAATCAATCTTTTTGGCTAAAAGCCTTAAATCAACACTTTTGGCAACAAACGCCTAATCAAATCAATCAATTCTTTGGCAAAATGCCTAAACAAAATGCACGAAGCATACACACACTCATGCATTAAGCATACCCATTCAAAGCCCTTTAAAAAAGGCCTATCGAACTACGTCGACTTTGATCTTCCATTCAAACGGAAGTACGTAGGCACATTTGGGGTTTAATCCCGAGCGGCAAGTCGAAATCACTTAAACATTTCATTGGTCCAATTACATCATTTACCTTGCAAAGCATTCATTCATTGGTTAGTTCATCAACATGACATGGTCTCGGGATCCACCTCGGGTTCGCGAACTATGCCTTAAACATTGGGATAATTAATCTAGTAATTAGGTTAATTAAAATTGGAGTCAACTTAGGGTTTTTCCTAGTTTACCCTAAAATAATTAAACAAGGTGGCGACTCACACATTCACTTGCATTTCTGTCCTTAGTCATATTCATTATATGCCTATTTTTGGGGGAGGGGTTCACAATAGGCACCTATGGTGCAGAGCAGCGGCTGATCGAGGATGGCCTTGTAGGGAAACGAGATGTCTACTACTACGAAGTTGGCCTTTTCTGCATGAGTATGCTCGCCATCTCCGAGCTCTATAATAATTTTCATACTCCTCTCTATTGATACTTGCCTTCCCGCCAGGCTAACCAGGGATGTTCGCACCGACTTCAAAATAGTGACATCGAGCTTTAAAGCTTTGATACTTCTAGGGTTATTAAATTCACCGTGCTGCTATCATCTACCAGGATTCTCCTAACTTTGTAGTTCTCCATTGCACCTTTTACCACCAAGGCGTCTAAATGTGGGAAATGGACGTGCTCTGCATCCTTCTCAAAATTTGTAATGGGTTTTTGTAGGAGCTCTGCCGCTTCTTTCGCTCGGATAGAATATATTTGTTGGGCGTGTCTTTTCATTGCTGAGTTGCTATCTCCTCCTGCGGTACCACCAAAAATCATGTTAATTGTATCAATAGGTTCAGATCTTACCAACTGTTTGCTCGCTCTTTTGGATGACTCAGCTTCTGGCTCGGTTGAAAATTCTAGGCCTCTTTCTTTTTTGATGAATTTCTTTAAGACTCCTCATTGGACCAGGCACTCTATTTCTTTTTTCAACTGCCAGCGCTACTCAGTATCATGATCGATGTCTTTATAGAATGCACAGTATTTGCTTTTATCCCTCTATCCTACGATTCTTCTCTTAACTTTCTTGGATAATTGAAGTGAATCTCTTCTTGGTTGTCTTTCAAACATCACAAGATATCGGTTCAGCTCTTAGACAAGGGGTGTGAATTGGATCTCTCTTGCTGCTGGAGTACTAGTACGTGAATAAGGCGAGCGTATTGAGTAGCTTGGTCGGCTTCTACTCGTCCTGTTAACTCGGTTAGGGGAGAATCCTCTATTCTTATCCGATCTTCTTTTAGGCTCACCGTCTCTGTTCTGAGCCTGTTGGGCCTTCCATGCCTTGTCTAGTTGAGCAAAGCTATTGGCTCGGGACATTAATTCTGCAAAAGAGTATGGCCTATCAATATTTAGTGAGTCAAAAACCTTATTATACTTATAGTTTTTGCCCATTGTACTGTGGCCACTTCATTGTTAAGATCCTCTATCTGCATGGCGAGCTTTTAGAACCTCGTGATGTAATATCGGAGTGACTCATCATCCACCCTGTTCAAGTCTATCAGATCCAATGATATCTTGTTGCGCGGTATACAAGTAATCAACCGAGCCTTGAATATAGCCGCAAGCTGAGCGAAACTGCCTATGGATCCAGTCCTGAGCATTTGAAACCATTATTATGCTAGCCCTTTTAGTGTTATGGGAAATGCTCTGCACTATAAGGCATCCACCATTGTTTGGATGTGCATTACAGTGCGAAAATTCTTTAAGTGACTCCTGGGGTCGGTGGTTCCGTCATATGAGTCAAAGCTAAGCATTTTAAACCTATGTAGGAAATGCACCGACATAACCTCAGGGGTCAAAGGTGAATCATTTCTTAAAACGAAGTTGGTGTTGTCTCCTGCCTCTCAAAAAATCTTTCAAAATCTTCGATGTTTTTGCTTGGAATTCTTCCTCATCATTATGGCCTATGTTCCTAAGCAAGGGAGTGGACTGCACATGAGTTTGTGTTTTGTTCTGGGTATCCGCATGCCATGATGAGTCTTCTTCTCCCATATTATCTCCTACAATTCTATTGGCATGTCACCTTCATCAGCTGTTATGTTGACTCAGCGTCCGCCTTCACGGGGATCTGGGACACCGGCTTGGCCATTATCCTTTGCAGGACAGTTGCGAAGTCATTATAAGCCTGAGTGAGTATAGAAGCTGTTTGGGGGTCTAACGCCGACACGTCTAGTGGAGTGGGCATTAATAGTTTTAGTTGAGTTACCTGCACCATTGGCTTCTCCCATCCCTATCGTGGGTATCTTCTCCATTATATCACTTGAGGGTGTTTAGAATGCTAGAAAATGGTGAGCCTGACACTTGAGCATTCTGAAGGTATCACGGTTTTGTCAATCCATGCTAACCGCACCAATTTGATAATATTAGAATTGTGAAAATGTCTTGAGTAATAGTATTTGAATTGTATTAGAGTTCTTGAATTGACATTAACTTTTTCCTGGAGGAATAAGGATCTCCTTTATATACCTATTGTGAACGCTAGGTAGGTTATGCAAATAATGGGGAGAGATCTTTGGACATTATCTCCTAATATCACACCAATATCCTCTTTCTATTATTTGGTGAGGTTTCGTGATCATCAAATCCCGTTAATAGTGATGTTTATCAAGTACTATTGCAATAGAATGTCAAAATTCAGAGTGAAATTGGCAAAAAGATTAAATTTGAGTGAAAATGCAACAAAACACAAAGTTTAGGGTGAATTTTCTTTTACAAAATATACTTTCATTTGATGTCTAAATAAAAAAAAAACTTCATAATTTAAATTAATTATGTATTTATTTTACTAAATAAACATCCTACTAAATTTTTTTTCTTTCAATTTTTCTAACAATTTATTCAATTAATAGCATTCAAACAAAACAAAATCATAATTTTTGTGATTATTTTACATTTATTTATATAGCTAATGAATTTTATTCCTCATATGAATATAAACATTTTAAAAGTTATTTTAAAATAAACTTATTAATATACTTTCAAATTTATAATAATTTGTTACGGAAAAAAAAAAACGTAACTCTAGAATTGAATTTCCATTTTTTTTCACAAAAATAATATGCATATGGCTGGGACCGTATCAAAATCATGGTTTGAATCATCGAGACATTAAAACCACGCCGAAAACATTTAAATTAAAATATAATTGAAACCAACGGTTTAAAAGCCGATTTAAATTTAATAATTTAAAAATTTTTAACCATCAATTTACTGAACTAACCGCAAAATGAACATGATATGCCTAATTGGATCGTGGCTTCCAAATTAAATTTGAGCAGTCATGTTAAAATCGAAGTTGCGGGTTGATTTTACGTTTGTCACCTTTATATAAATAGAAATAGAAATCTTTATATATTTTCTCATTATAACAATCTTTTTCATGCTAAAAGAAAAATAAAACCTTGTTTTTAACAAACATTTCCACTGTGACTAAAATGTAAAGGGTTGGGACGTGAATCACTCGGGGTCTTGGGCCCGCCACCCAATCTGATCCTTTTTATATTTTAACTCATTTTAAAAATAATCTCATGTTAAAAAAAATATCTTTCATATTTTTATGTTTGTGGTGTTCTAAAAAATTAGTTAAAAATATTTTTTAATCAAAAAAAATTTAAAAAAGTAAAATGATTTATCATTTTCAAAAACGAAAAATATTGATAAACATTGTAATTATAATTATTGATTATGGCCATCATAACTTAACATCAACCACTATCATATTATATATACTATGTTTATGCATTTTATTTCATATTTAACAATTAATTTTTAAACTATTAAATTTATATAACTATAATTATTTTTGTAGATTTATAAATTACTATTTTTAATATTTTTCAGTTAATTTTCAACAACCAAACAAAAATTGTTTGAAAAATATTTTCTAGAAATTATAATTTCTTTTTACAAGTAAAACGATATATATATATATCGATTTATTGTCATTCTTGAAGCAACAAAAAAAAAAAAAGGTAAAATGGATTTTTCAAAATTTTCACTTGTTTTCAATTTTATAGGAATTAAACTCGTTTACCAGGTCAATCAACAATTGTCAGTTTTGTTTTTCCTCTTTTGATTAATTAAAACCAATATAAAATTAATAGTGGCCAAAAATAAAATACAACCACCTTTCCCACTATAAAGGGAGTCAGTAAGTGGCCTCTATGATCAAGGTAGCTATCATGGCAATCCAGAAGAAGCTTGTTGAGGAGGTTTCCGGTTGGCTCTGCGTGTTCGACGATGGATCTGTCGACCGAACTTGCATCGGACCATCAGAAGTCGAGTTTTTGATGAAACCAGTTTCGCCCTATGAGCAATTCATAGACGGTGTGGCAGTTAACTTATCATTGACCCAAATACTGCCTTAGCAGTTTGAATTTATATCCCGAACAAAGATAACACTGTCCAAAACCAGAATATCAATAAACTACCTTTGATCCTTCACTTTCATGGAGGAGGTTTCTACATTAGCCAACCTGATTGGTTCATGTACTACCACTTCTATGCTCGCCTTGTCCGCTCGGCAAAAGTCGTTTGTGTCTCTGTTTTCCTTCGGCGCGCCCCTGAGCACAGGCTCCCAGCGTCCTCGGATGATGCTTATACAGCTTTTCTTTGGCTTCGCGCCGTGGCTCGTGGTGAGTTGCAGGAGCCGTGGCTTGAAGGTTGTGGTGATTTCAGGCGAGTTTTTCTGGTTGGAGACAGGACCGGTATTTATTTAGTCCATCAAGTTGCTGCTCGAGAAGGAGCCGAAGATGTAGAGCCTGTAAAGATAGCTGGTGGAGTGCCTATACATCCCGGCTTTCAACGAGCCAAGCCGAGTAAGTCGTTTTCGGAGTTGCCGGATAATCCTTTACTAACGCGTGAAATGGTGAATAAGTTCATGTCATTAGCTTTGCCTATTGGCAGCACAAAGGATCAACCAATTACGTGCCCAGTGGGTCCACAAGCGCCACCGCTAGAGTCGCTATCGTTGCCGCCGATGCTGGTTGTAGTGGCAGAGATGGATTTGCTTCGTGACACTGACTTGGAATATTGTGAGGCGACGAAGGAGGCTGGCAAGGAAGTGGAAGTCTTGATTAATGAAGGAATGGATCACTGTTTTTATTTGAATAAAGCTGCCATTGATAGTGATGTAGAAACAGCAGCTCAAGTTGATAAGTTAATTGAAGAGATTGTTAGCTTTATAAATGGGCATTGAGGTTCTTCAGTGCAAGCTTACTTATATTATCAATTCAATAATAAGGGAAGGGAATTGTTTAAGATGATGGATTGCGTTCTCAAGCAATTACTTGTGGTTTCGTTGGTTTAATTTTTTTCAACTTCTCCTATTGTCATCATAATACGTTACAATTAAGCTTACAAATGTCTGTGAGTCCTGTTTGAGTTGAAAAGTTCTGCTGCGATTGTTCTTTCCGAAATGACTGCTAGCTAGTTTACATAATACACATATTAGTCTTTATAATTAAAATGACTTCATGAAAACAAAAGAAACTCCAATCAACCAGGTAATACTAAAATTTGACATATGCACCCCAATTATATGAATAATCATTATCGTATCTCAAATTCAATTTGTCATATAAATATGCATCAATTTCAATTTAAATAACACAAAAATAAAAATTACTTTTTAATCGGCTAATAGTAACTAGTTAGATGACATGAAGGTCTCCAATTCTATTTCAACTTTTTTCAATGCCTTATCAGCTCCCACATTCTCTCTCCGAGCTATCTTATTTTTCTCTCTCCTCAAGATGCCCTATTCGACACAACTGCTTCCCTAACCGGCATAAGTCAAATCTACCTTCTCTGTCTTCTCTTGCCTTGCTTAAATGACAGAGCCCATGGCAGAACCTTCAATCTCAAGCTCAAGTTTAGACAAAATGAGTTTATTAAGATTGAAGGTGATAGAAGTTGGAAAGACGATGAAGTTATGGTAAATAAATCTAAGATCTATTTCTTCATAATATTTATTCAAGGCAGTGAGTTATTTTCCAAAATTGCTAAAATACTAGATAGAGAAGACGCTGACAGAAATTTACTTTCAAATGAATTTTGCCATTTGATTTTTTTTGTCATAGTTGTGATTTGAGATCGAAAAAAATTCTTTTAGATGAAGATGGTAATTTGAAGGTCATTGATTTTTTGCTCAGTGCTTAATTTATTTCATACTATTGTGTTTTGGAAGTACTTTTGAGTGTAAAAAATTGTGAAACAAAGTTAGTCCAATTGTTTTTGATATTTTGAAGAGAGCTTTTGATCGATTTTCTTTCCGCAGTTGTGTTAGTGCTTCTATTTTCCAGATCCAAAACGTTAAGGTTTGATCTTTTTTTCTTTCAATTAATTGAAATGGAAATTTAGATCTCCTTTGAATAGAGAAAGAGGGTTTTTGTTCAGTTGTCTGGAAATTAGAAGAATTTTTTCTTTAAGAATTGATATTAGCCAATGGCTAGAGAAATGATAAGATCAAATGCAAGCTAATAGTTAGAAATTTTTCAAAAAAGGAATTGCTTTGTTGTCATTTTGAGATGAAAATTTTTTTATTTTTTTAAAAAATAAAATTAAGATTCTTTTTTCAAGGAGAGAATTGAAATTAAGAAAAAAACAAAAACAATAAAAAATTCTTCGGAGAAAGACTCCTTTTTATTGTGATTGAACAGTGCCTTCAGTTGATATGATTTGCTATTTTATGACCTAGTGGGGTTTCAATTTCAAGTCAAAAATATAACTTGAAAAGAAATATTATTAGTCAGTCCCATATTGAAGTAATGATTGAGTAATTCATTTAAAATACTGGACTTTTGCATGTTGTATTAATTATATCCCATTTTCACCTTAACTCCCAGAACACCCCAATTTAAAACTTTATAATAATCCAACCTAATTTAAAATCATGGTCTAAAAAATCAATAAACAATACAAATATGGGGCCCACTAACTAGCACAAGGTTAAACTAACCCAACCACAAACCCTGGTTCTCAATCCTCTCCCTAGCCAACCCACACTCTCATGGTCAGCGGCTGATTTTGAAATAAAGACCTGAAGGGACACAGCAAAGTCAACCACCTTCTCTTTACAGTTACACTATTAGATGCATTATCATGGAGTTGCAATCCTCAATCTATGATAGCAAGAGAGATGGACGAGAGTGTCTCTCTCTAGGATTTTAGAACACTGTTCATTCATTTTTCTAAATCCGATTTCCATCTCCAATCTTTTCTGATTTGAGTTACTGGACTGAATTTGGGGTGTGTTAGCTTATTGACATGGGGAAGAAAAGTAAGTCTAACTCTCCCACCTCTGGAAAAAAGAAGAAGAAATCAAAACAGCGTACTGTAGATGGAGGAGCGTCAAACGCAAAGCTAATTGAAGAAGGTGATACGATTGAAACCAATGGTTCTCAGGAGGTAGAGTCTTCTGTGGTTAAGTCTTGTACGCTTGGTGATAGAGATACGCAAGGAAACCCGAAGGATATAGCATATGAAACTGAGGATGAAGAGGAGGCTTATTCAGGCCACCAGGTGTTCGCTAAAATGCCTGTGAATGAAGGAGACACAGAAAAGGCTCCAATAGACAAACCGACATTCGCTCGACTGTTTAAGGACAATCGAGACCTAAACCAAGGGTTCAAATTACAGAAAGTTGATGTGGGAGATGAAGTTGTGCTGGATGAAGGGGACTTGGTGAATGTTGAAAAGACATGGGGTTGGTGTGCTGTAGGTAGCTTCACGGGGAGGTTCCCAGGGATGCGGGCTGTCCAAAGCCTTATGGATTCATAGGGTGTTCAGTGTAAGATATTACCTCACCACCGGGGTTGGATTGTGTTTTGCTTCGAAACCGAAGAAGAGCGTACATCAGTTTTTGCTTCGGGACCCTATACTTTGTATGGAAAATCCCTCTTCCTTCGTGAACTACCATATGGTTTCACTTTCAAACATGATGAATTCATGATGGTTCCAATTTGGGTACAACTTCATGACTTGCCTATAAATTGTTGGGGACCAGAGGCAATAAGCAAAATTGCATCCCGAATTGGTGTGCCTTGTGTTACGGATAAAATAACGAAATCGCTTGAAAAAATAGCATTTGCAAGGGTCCTGGTGAATGTGGATGTTTCCCAACCACCGACTACTTCTTTTACTGTTCGTTTTCCAAAGGGAGTCAACTATATCCAAGAAGTGCACTTTGAGACTTATCCTAATTACTGCTGGTTTTGTAAGAAATATGGCCATCATTGTTTTAACTGTAAGTGCTTAGAGAACCATCGTAAGAAGATAGAAAAGGAGGACCTAGTTGCTGCAAAACCAAAGGAATTATCTGGAAAAAAGCCCCTCTCTGTCCCTGCCCATGATGTTGAATCTGCACTTAAGGGTGTTGGTGTTGAGGATGGATGTACCACAACACCTACTGGCCAGCTTCCCAACAGTGCACAATCCTTCTCAGGCCAAGTCCCTGGTAGTACTCAACAGCACCCCCCCAAGGATCCTGGCAACAAACAGCCCCTAAAAGCAACAGTTAGTAATGGAGGCTTGAAGCAGCCTTTGGTGGGTTCTAGCAGGCCTGATGGCAAGCAACAGCAAAAAGCAATTTTAGGCGGCATGCAGTGCACTTCGGCAGAAATCTCCAATTTACATTGGCGTACCAAGGTAAATGGTAAATTGGTGGCTACTAATGATGATGTTATACAGTATGGCAAGAATATTATTGTTCCTTCTAGAGTTGTAAAGGACGAAAATTATGGAGATGGAGGCGCCAAGGCCTCACGTTCTAAATGAAGATGCTTAGTTGGAATGTCCGGGGGTTGAACTCATCCCCTAGACAAAGAGGGGTTCAGCGCCTAATTCGCAGTCATGGAATTTCTTTTTGTGCTTTACTTGAAACCAAGCTAAATCATGAAAATCTTGATTTCTTTTTACTTAATAAACTCCCCCGGTGGAATCATGCACACAAATTTGATGTCTATCGGGGGGGCCGTATTGTTGTTGCTTGGGACCCGGGTGTTGTTATCTGTCAGGTGGTGTCTGTTGGAGAACAATATATTCGGTGTTGTGTGACTTGTTGTGTTACTAATATCTCCTTTCAGGTTATTGTGGTGTATGCTTTGTATAGTGTGGTGAAGAGGCGTGAGTTGTGGGACCACCTCATAGCCATGCAGGATGGGTTTGATACTCCGTGGATTGTGTTCGGGGACTTCAATTGTGTTGCGTCTGTGGATGAAAGAATGGGATCCAACAATCCCACTCCGTATGTTCTTAATGATTTTGTTAATTTCAGGGTGGGTCTTGGTCTGGAGGATGTCGCTTCTACGGGACTGTTCTTTACATGGAATAAGGCACAAATGTGGGCGAAACTTGATAGGGTCATGGTGAATGCAGCATGGAGATCTATGGCCTACCCTTGTTTCTCTCAATTTCTGCCGATGGAGCCAGGATCAGACCACACCCCGATTATCACTTCTCTTATTTCGACAGCTGGTACAGGGTATAAACCATTTAGGTTTTTTAATATGTGGATTAAGCACACGGATTTTCGTAATATTGTAGCAGATTGTTGGAGTCAGCATGTTCATGGATCGGCTCAGTACATCATATGCTCCAAACTCAAATTTCTTAAGTCCCCTCTTAAAAGGCTTAATAAAAATGAGTTTGGAAATATTTCTGAAAGAACAAGGTGTGCAGTGGATGATTTCAAAAGTGCTTATGAGTCTCTTCAGCTGGATCCCACGAATATTGCTCTGTTGGAGTTAGTGACAGAAAAACAAAGAAAGGCGAGCTTTCTTGAAAATGCAGAGTGCTTGTTTTATAAACAGAAAGCAAAGTGTGACCATATTATGAAGGCAGACAAATCCACCAGGTATTTTCATTCCATTGTCAATAAGAGGGGTGCTAAGAATTTTATTGCAAATCTTATGAGAGCAGATCGGTCTTCTATTACTTCATTGGACGAGGTGGCTCAACTCCTTGTGGATTACTATAAGGGGCTTTTGGGCACTAATCCTTCTGTTGATCCCGTTGACTCCGATGTCTGGTCATCTGGGCCATGTGTGCCTAGTGAGGAACACTCATACCTCGTTAGGCCGGTTACAGAAGAGGAGATTCGGCAGGCGCTTTTTGATATTGAGAGTGATAAAGCACCGGGTCCGGATGGATATTCATCAGGATTCTTTAAGAGTCAGTGGTCCTTGATTGGTGGTGACATTGTGGCAGCTGTTCAGGAATTCTTCGTCTTTGGTTCAATCCTAAAACAGGTAAACCATACAGCTATTTCTCTTATCCCAAAGAAGACCGATAACCAGGGGGTTTCGGACTTCAGGCCCATTTCATGTACCAATGTCCTATATAAAATTATTACCAAAATCCTAAATGATAGGATGGTACCCCTGCTGGATGGGATAATTGATCGAGCGCAGGTGGCTTTCGTCCCTGGTAGGGGTATGGTTGAGAATATTTTCTTAGCACAAGAGTTGGCCCGTGGATATGCTAGGAAGCGTATTTCTCCCAGGTGTATGATCAAGTTGGATATCTCAAAGGTATATGACACAGTGTCCTGGTCTTTTCTTAATGCGACTTTACTGGGGATTGGTTTCCCGTCCACTTTTGTAGCTTGGATTATGGAGTGTGTCACCACGTCCTCATTCTCAGTGATGGTAAATGGTTCCTTGCATGGTCACTTTAAGGGCGCTAGGGGCCTTCGACAGGGTGATCCTATGTCCCCTTCTCTTTTCATTATTTGTATGGAGTATTTATCACGGATGCTTAGCTTGAGAACTAGAAATGGGGCTTTCAACTTCCATCCGAAGTGTGCAAAGCTCTGCATTTCTCATTTCGCTTTTGCAGATGATCTGATGCTTTTCTCTAGGGGTGATCAGTGGTCGGTTAGTACTCTTGTGCAGACTCTAAGGGACTTCGAGAAGGCTTCTGGACTTGTGGTGAGTCCAACGAAGTCTAACATCTTTTTGGGAGGGCTGGCTGGAGTTGAGAAGGATTTGATTCTCCACATTGTTTCTTATCCGGAAGGGACTTTCCCGGTTCGCTACTTGGGGGTTCCCCTTTCCCCTCAGACGGTGAAGATAATGGAATTTGACCCCCTCATTCGTACTATTGAGGACTTTATTACAGCTTGGAATGCCAAATCCCTTTCTTATGCAGGTCGGCTGGAGTTGGTTAAGGCGGTCATTCAAGGGGTTCAATCCTTTTGGCTACAGGTGTTCCCAGTTCATACCACGCTTCTTGCCCGGATAACCTCTATGTGTCGAGTCTTCCTTTGGGGGGGTAAGTTCTCGAAAGTTGCATGGGATGACTTATGCCTTCCAAAGGATGAGGGAGGACTTGGGTTGAGAGACTGTCTTGTGTGGAATAAGGCACTACTTGTCAAGGTTCTCTGGAATGTGCATATGCAGAAGGATACATTATGGGTGAAATGGGTTCGTGGTGTTTATTTAGATGGGAGAAGTATTTGGGACTATCAACCTCACATAAGAGATTCTCAACTTCTGAAGAAGCTAGCCCAAATTCGTGATTGTTTGATTGACAGATGCGGAAGTGTGGTTCGTGTTATTGAAGTCCTCCAAGGGTTTATGGTGAATGGAAAGCTTTGCTCTGGGAAAGTCTATGATCTAATCCGAGTCAAAGGGGAGAAGCTCCCATGGATGCAACTGATTTGGAAGTCTTACATCCCACCGAAGTTTACTTTCATTGCATGGCTTGCTTTTCGTAACAGACTACCGACCATGGACAGACTTGATTTCCTAGAGATTGATCGTCGCTGCAGACTATGCCAGGATACTACAGAGTCTGTTAATCACCTCTTTTTCTCATGCACGGTATCAACAGGAGTTTGGATGAGAGTGAGGCAGTGGCTAGGCATTACGAGGGAGATGTCTACTCTGTCACGTTCAGCAAGGATTTTGCATCATGAGCAGCGGGGGACTAGAGTGAAGGCAACTGCTTTCAAATTAGCTTTTGTCACCACAGTTTATATGCTTTGGAAATGTCGGAATGAGATGTACTTTGAAGGTAAAAAATTCTCCACGAGAGACATTTTTGTTAAGATCCAGATTATGGTTTATCGGATTTTATATAAAATTTTCCCTAGCATTGCTATCGAGTTTTGAGACCTACCTGTTTTGGTCTCCTCTTTTGTACCGCTGATTTTCTTGTTCTTGTGGTGTCTATTATTGTTGGGGAATGCCCCTCCTATTGATGTATATTCTCTCTCTGGGTTCTAATATATTTTTACATTTTATCAAAAAAAAAAAAAAACTATTAGATGCATTATCCTTCAACAAAACTCAACAGGACCTTTTTGGCGAGAGGCTTTAACCTTATGCTTTCCGAGTTAAAGCTCTATCCTCAATTGTTGCCTCCGCTGTAGTTGCTGGTGCACGTGTCGGAACTAGATTTAGCAGTGCCATGATATTTGGTTTGGAAAAAGGCAGTGGCGAGTATTTCATGCCATGGTGTTGGATAATTGAAGTGACATCGTTTGGATCCAGTGTGCTCGTGTAAGAAATGCTACTCTCAATCTAACTCAATTTTTGATCCGCATAAGTCTGGATCTTTCTTTTGAATCCCCTGTGGTTCCCATTTGTGTAACAGGCTTGATTCTCCTGGTTGTAACACACAAAAGAGAACTTGTATGTACCAAGCTTTATACGGCGACTGTTCTTTCACTTAAGGCAACTTCTCCACCAAAACCTTGACGTTTCACCAGAACAAGGTCAGAAGGGTGGCGATCGGTTGCGGCCATGATTGTGGGAGTTTTGTCTTTAAGGGTTTTAAAATGTGTCGACGAAAAGGGTGCGTTTAGGGTTGGGTTGAGTTAGTTTAACTCTTGTGTGAGTGTGTGTCATATTTATATTGTTTATTGATTTTTTAGACTATGATTTTAAATTAGGGTTCAATTATTATAAAAGTTTCAAATTGGGGTGTCCGAGATTTAAGGTCAAAATGAAGTGCAATTGATATAATCCATAAAAGTAAGGGTATTTTAAATGAATTACTCATAATCAATTCATTTTACCTTTGGAAAGATAAAAGTAAGGGCAGTAGAGAGAAGAAAGGAGGGATAGAGTGTAGACGCTCAAATTTTACCCCTAAAAGGTTCAGTGATGATGCACCATTTTTTGTATAAAAATGGATCAGAATTCTCGATCGCTCTAGTTTTTAGACCAATAATCCGTGGCTGCGATTATCTACGTGTTTCACTATTTTTACTTTTTCGGGTCACTAGGCGTTTCGCAATGAAACTAGGCCCGAGGAGCGCTTCGGACCTACTGACACAATTCCTGGTGCATCGTCTCATTTTGCATGCCACCTGGTCCATTTTAGTAAAAGTAGACATGGTCCGTTGCGTGGCTCGACAGTGGCATTTTTGCCACGTCAGCCATAAATGGGGCCACCCCACCCTCAAATGTCTATAAATAGACATTATGAGTCAGCCAAAAAAAAAAATTTTGATTGCTAAGGAAACTGTCAATACTCAAATTTTGAGCCTCGAAAAGCCTGTTTTCCCGGATTGCAAGCAGTCCGGCCGGACCAGAGGCCATTCAGAAAAGTTCACCGAAAGTATGCCAATATGGTACTTGAAACGTCCGGAAAATTGCGAGGATCGCAGAACTGGTCCCGGAATATTTTTTGGAGGTACGGAACTCCCGAAAAAGCCTCCGGAACGAAAAAACTAGAAAGTGGACAAGCCACGGCGGCGCCTGCCGCCCTCCCCGGCAGCAGCGGCCGCCCTCCAGCCCGATTTTTGCCTATAAATACAGCCCCGAGGCAACTTTTTGACTTACTCAGTCTGTGTTGACGGACGCTCCTTCTCCTCTACGCTCCTTGCGATTCTTTTACTGCTTTTCTGCATTTAGTATAGGCTTTTAGTATTCTGCTGTTGTGATACTTGGCCACTTAAAATCAAATTAATTTTAATTAATATTCCCCTAACGAGGAGCTTAATCCGGAGTTTTCAAACTGAAGCTAAGAAGCGGTCGCCGATTAACTCAGGTAATAATTAAACCCTGTCTATTTAATTTTAGCACTTCATGCATTTTTTTCTTCTACTCCTAATTCTACAACCGCATTCACACCATCATCATCATTTTGGCAAATAAATTGCCTTAATTAAATATAATTAAGCTTAAATGCCCGGTTAATTAATAATCGCGGTATTAAAGCCTAAATCCGACAATATTGGCTAAAGTATCTGGTCAATTAATGACTAAGGTATAATCGCCTTTCTTTCGAACAGTCCGGCTTAAGTCCAATTAATCAATAATTGTGGCTAAATAGCTTTAATTAAACACGTTTTCTTGGCAATAAATTGCCTATATTGCAATTCAATTGATCACTTTTGGCAAACAAATTGCCTATAAGTAGATTAACTAATTTTAGCGACAAATCGCTTAAAACAAAGTCTTGGCAAAATGCCTTGAATTAATCAACCTTTTGGCTAAAAGCCTTAAATCACTCACTTTTGGCAAACTAATTGCCTAAATCAACTCATTTTGGCTAAAAGCCTTTAAATAATCAATTTTGGCGACAATCGCCTAAATCACATCAATTTTTGGCTAAAAGCCTTATATCAACATTTTTTGCAACAAACGCCTAATCAAATCAGTCAATCCTTTGGCAAAATGTCTAAACAAAATGCACGAAACATACACACACTCATGCATTAAGCATACCCATTCAAAGCCCTTTAAAAAAGGCCTATCGAACTACGTCGACTTTGATCTTCCATTCAAACGGAAGTACGTAGGCACGTTCGGGATTTAACCCCGAGCGGCAAGTCGAAATTACTTAAACATTTCATTGGTCCAGTTACATCATTACCTTGCAAAGCATTCAGTCATTGGTTAGTTAATCAACATGACATGGTCTCGGGATCCACCTCGGGTTCGCAAACCATGCCTTAAACATTGGGATAATTAATCTAGTAATTAGGTTAATTAAAATTGGAGTCAACTTAGGGTTTTTTCCTAGTTTACCCTAAAAAATTAAACAAGGTGGCGACTCACACATTCATGTGCATTTCTACCCTTAGTCATATGCATGTGTATGTATATTTTCGGGGGGAGGGGTTCACAGCTTGGCGACTCTGCTGGGGAATTATGTAATCATTTTGCATAAAGTGGACTACGATTGTTGTGTAAACTAACCGGCCCTTCTTCAGGGTATTTTACTATGCTTTGTTTTGCAGGGTACCCTGACACGAATCAAGTATTCTTTCTTTAAGAATGCTTGATAAGGAAATTTGAACTTAATTGTAAAGATTAATGAAGACATTTAAATTTGTTGATTTATTTGCACGATTGAGAATCTTTTTCTCCATTGCATAAAAAACGAATTTCAAATGAATTTCTTCTCTCTCTGTTCAAACTTCTGAGTCTGGATAGCAAGTAGCGCTGATCGGCAGGTCTCCTTGATTATGTCGATGGACAGCCAAAGCGTCCTCCCTGTTACCGCAAACCATCCCTAATCCTTTTGGGGGTGGCCCATGAGCATGCGTACTGTTGGACCCATGCGAAACTCTTTGTTTCACATGTGGTTAGGTATATCTATGCTCAAGGTTCAAGGGTCCCTTGATAAGCCAATTCTCTATTTGTGTCATAGCCTATAGAACCTATCCTTTAGGACTGTATGCACCCAATGATGTGAATCATGTCATTAAGACGGATTATGACGTGTTGTTGTGCGCATTCACGACATATCATAAACATGGAATAAACATTAAAAAGAACACAAAGTATTCTTTTTTAGTCATGCACAATTGGACAAAAGAGTCGGTCTACTTCAGCTACCCTGCTACACAATACTACCCACTATACCCTAATCCAGCTACCTTTATCCTATCAGGTACCCACTGTTCGAGTGCCTATCCAAGTTCCAGTCACACCTACAATGCTATCACCAACCTCACCAGCATCACCAACCTCACCAGCTTCACCAACTTCACCAATTCCAACTACACCAATGGCATCACTTACTGACATCCAAAACCTCATTGAACAACTGGAAGCCAGAATGGAGGCTAGAATGAATGAGGCGTTGGCTGCCCAGAGGACTACCCTAATAGTTGAACTAGGTGGTGGTAATGGAAATGGGGCTTCCGCTGGGGGAAATGGACCTGCTACCTCCAATCAGGGTCCTGCTGCTGAACCGACAAACCCTGCCCTTAACCTGGATGACATGCCCTCCAGAACTGCTTCTGAGCTGGAAGCTCAGAAAATGAGAGAGAAACTAGAACTCTTGGAAAGGTCTATTACTGCCCTTAAGACACACAAGGAAGTAGTGGACATGGACTCCTTGTCTTTGTTCCCCGAAGTAAGACTGCCAACAAAGTTCAAAATGCCCAACATGGACAAGTTTGATGGAACCACTTGTCCCAAAACGCACCTGAAAATGTATGTGGGTGCCCTAAACCCGTTCGGACTGAACAGCGAACTCCTTGCTCAGTTGTTTCAACAATCACTCACTGGTGCTGCTTTGAGATGGTTTGTCAGCCTAGACTGGTCTAAAATGAAGACCTGGGAAGACATCTGCAATGCGTTTAATACGCAATACCATTATAACATGGAGGTTGATGTTACTCGGAGGGAACTAGAAACCACCAAACAGAAAAACAATGAACCCTTTTCCTCGTTCCTTACGAGGTGGAGGGCCAAGGCCGCCCAAATGATCAACCGGCCTTCTGAGCAAGAACAGGTGGACATAATTATAAAGAACTTGCTGCCTGTCTATCAGCAGCAATTGCAAACTCAGTACCTGCCGACGTTCCAGTCGCTCATTGCCACTGCTACGAAGGTAGATGACCTAATTCAAATGAGGCAACTGAAAGAAGACTCGGGAACCTTAAAATATAAGAAACCTAGCCAAGCCAGCAAAGTCCACGAAGTGGCAAGCATCACCCCCACGAACCCTTTACGTGTGGGGAATATGAGAAACGGCAGTCAGTCGAGAAGGACATATACTGATCTCGGGATGCCAATCCTTTTTGTATTCCGAGAGGCTGTCAAGGCCAACTACATCAAGCCCTTGGAAGCAAGGCCGCCACCCAACCCATTACCAAGGAACTACAGAGCTGATGAATACTGTGAGTACCATCAGGGTAGCGGGCACAAGACTGAAGCGTGCTGGACGCTTAAGAACCGCATCCAAGACCTGGTGGACAACGGTTCAATTATTCCAAGGAGTAAGCCAAACATTAGCACTAATCCCTTACCAAATCACAGGGTAAATGCTATTGTTGATGACCAGGAATTGATCGATCCTTTCGAACTATTCCTAGAAATGCATGACATCTGTGTCCTAGACCTGAATGACTTATCTGAAGAGGTCGATGCAATAACCAGGAGCGGGAGACAGTATGAACCTTTAGTCCTAGACAAAGTCCAAAATAAGCCCTACCAGAGGGCGGAAGAGCCAAAGGAAGACTCGATACTTTCGCAGTTAAAAAAGACCCAGGCTAGGGTGTCAATCTGGGAACTTCTAGCATCATCCTTTCCTCATCGCCAAGCTCTTTGCAAGGCTTTGAGCCAACTTCAAACATCGGTGGAGGTTAGCCCTGAAGTGCTAGTATCCACCCTCACCCAATCATCAAAGATGCAAAGCATCAGGTTTTCTGATGATGACTTGCCCAAGGAGGGAGGCAGTCACAATGATGCCCTTTACGTCACTGTTCAGACCAGAGATAAAACTGTGCCCATGGTTCTCATTGATAATGGGTCAGCACTGAACGTCTGCCCACTAAGGGTAGCCAGCTGTCTGGGGTTGGAGGAAACAGATCTCATTCCGTTGGACCAGATAGTGAAAGCATATGACAGTACCCGGAGGGAAGTATTGGGGGTTGCTACACTAAAATTGGCAATTGGGCCAGCCATGATGGAGGTGTCGTTCCAGGTAATCGACGTGCCCACCAGTTTCAACCTGCTACTGGGACGGCCATGGATACACCGAACCAAGGCAGTACCTTCCTCTTTGCACCAAAAGGTCAAATTCCCCTACAAAGGTAAAATTATAACAATTCAGGGGGACGACAATAGCCAACTGAAGAAGGCAAAGGGTCAGCCTCTCTTTGAGGTCAACCTTGAGGATGCCAACATGCCCCTCTCGGGATTTCAATATGACACTGTGCAATTTATAGAAGGAAAGACTCCAAACTCTCGAATTCTCTTTGATTTCGGGACGGTGCAAATAAATTGCATAGTGCTTTTAATGCTGAAGATGTCCTATCTGCCGGGAATGATTATGGCAAGGTCCGGAAAGACATACCCCACACTGCAAGCTTGGGAGTGTCCAGTGAATGAAGGGACCTTTGGGCTAGGTTATGAGCCATTGATGAAGACTGTGCTGAGAGGACCTGGAGAAGGAAAAAGGAAGGTATACAGATGCG
Source organism: Jatropha curcas (assembly GCF_041381405.1). NCBI lineage: Eukaryota > Viridiplantae > Streptophyta > Magnoliopsida > Malpighiales > Euphorbiaceae > Jatropha > Jatropha curcas. The sequence goes on along the minus strand of NC_143152.1, from coordinate 13,811,402 downwards.
GCCTTACCGTTTGACTTTGAACGGTTATTTCTGTAAATCGGGAGAAACAGTTCCTTACTGTGGCTTCCAGGAACCATTCTATTTCCCGACAGCTAAGAAAATGCTGCCCGGGCTGGAAATATTTACTGATATTGGGGATAACAAGCCAGAAGCGATAACTGAACTGGAAGTGGAAGATTTCATGTAGCCCAGTCTCTTTGACGAGGTTGCGGTCATTACAAGAAATGATTGGAACCAAGACCTGCTGAGCCTGATCCAGCCGAACAAAGGACCTCTCACCAATTGGTACGCCGAGGAGGAGCACGCTGCTGATAAACCCCCTCCCGAGTCAAACCTAGAGTCAAAGTCTATAATCAAGTCCTGTACTGAGTCTGAGTCTGACCCCGAGTCTGAAACCGAGTCAGAGTCCAGTTCCAGTTCTGAGTCGTCTGTGTCGGATTTAGAAAATCCAGACTTCAATTTTGATGTAATTTTTGAGGACGATTCCGTCCTAATCAATAAGAGCTTGCAAATTATTGGCTACCCCTCGTGTCTATCCTTCCAAGCATTTCCAAGCAAAAATGATGAAAATCAAATAAATGAAATAAAAAATGAAAAAGAAAAAATAATAATTGGCAAAGAAGAAAATGAACATACATACATTGCATCTGACTGTGTGAACAGGGAACAGGTCATTGAATGCTTGAAGAAGTTTGCCGATTGCTTCATGTGGAAGGCAAGTGACATCACGGGAATTGACCCGGCAATAGCGGTGCACAAGATTCCAGTATACCCTGAGGCTAAGCCGGTAAAACAGAAGCTAAGAAGGCTGAAAACAGAATGGTCCTTGAAAATCAAGGAGGAAGTAGCCAAGCAACTGGAGAATAAGTTCATAGAACCCATTGCCTACCCGACGTGGTTAGCAAATATTGTGCCAGTGCCGAAGAAAGATAGCAAAGTCAGAATGTGTGTGGATTACCGGGATTTGAATAAAGCATGTCCGAAGGACGATTTCCCCCTGCCGCATATTGACTTGTTGGTGGACCGTATGGCTGGACACGAGATGGTCTCCTTGACCGAACTTGCTGTCGAATACAATCAAATAATGATGCATTTGCCAGACAAAGAGAAAACGGCATTCATCACGGAGAGGGGAACCTACTGCTACAAGGTTATGCCTTTTGGGCTCAAAAATGCCGAGGCAACCTATCAAAGAATGGCGACGACCATCTTCCACGACATGATTCATAAAGAAGTAGAAGTATATGTGGACGATATGGTTGTTAAATCTAAAACAGCTAAAGAACATACAACAGCACTTGAGAAGTTCTTCCTTAGACTTTGAAAGTACAATTTAAAGCTCAACCCGGCGAAATGTCTATTTGGAGCAACATCCGGAGTATTTCAGGGGCATATGGTCAGTCGGAAGGGCATAGAGATTGACCCTTCAAAAGCCAAAGCCATTCTGGAAATGCCAGCACCAAAGACGAAAAAAGAAGTTCGGGGTTTCCTGGGAAGGCTACAGTACATCAGCCGGTTCATCAATCAATTGGCCGATACTTGTGGTCCGATTTTCAAATTACTCAGGAAAGGAGTAGCCATCAAATGGAATGAGGATTGTCAGAAAGCCTTTAACCAAGTCAAGCAATATCTGTTATCCCCGCCGATTTTACAGCCACCAAGGCTAGGAAAGCCTTTGCTATTGTACCTATCAGTGACAGAAGAAGCGATGGGTGCGATGCTAGCTCAACAAGCAGAAGATGCAAAGGTAGAAAATGCCGTGTATTACCTCAGCAAGAGAATGCTAGACTACGAGCTAAAATACAATAAGATAGAGAAGTTGTGCCTGGCTCTAGTTTGGGCTTGTACCAAGCTGCAGCACTACCTCTCGTCCTACACCACATACGTTATTTCTGAATCGAACCCCTTGAAATTCCTTATGGAGAGGCCGGTTCTTGACAGTAAGATGGCTAAGTGGGTGTCGGTGCTCGCAGCCTATGATTTAAAATTTGTACAATGGAAGACAGTGAAAGGCGGAGCCTTGGCTGATCAATTAACAGAATTACCGGTCGAAGACCGAATGCCGGAGGTAGAATTTCCTGATGAAGACTTGTTGAGCTTGGAGAGTGAAGTCTGGGAAATGTACTTCGATGGAGCTTCAAACTACCATGGAAATGGGGTTGGAGTCGTATTTAAAACTCCTTGTGGAGAATACATCCCAATCGCAGTCAAATTAGATTTCGACTGCACCAACAATGAAGCTGAGTATGAAGCTTGCATAAAGGGGTTAGAAGCAGCCCTGGAAAAGGAAATAAAGGTCCTCAAGGTTTTTGAGGATTCTAATTTAATAGTCTTCCAAGCTTTGAGAAAATGGAAAATTAAGGAAGAGCGTTTGGTTCCTTACCTACAACGCTTGGACGAATTGGCTCAGCAATTTGAGGATTTATCCTTCCACTACTTGCCGCGAGCCAAAAATCAGTTTGCTGATGCTCTGGCTACTTTAGCCTCCATGGTTAATGTAGGGGGAGACCAAGTCATTCGACCTCTGACAGTTCAGCTACAGAAACAGCCAGCACATATCATGAATTTGGTGGATGACAAGCCCTGGTATTGGGATATACAGAATTATCTTCAGAATGAAGCCTACCCGGAGGGATCCACCAAGACTGATCAACGGACATTGAGACAGTTAGCATCTGGATATTTCCTTACTGGGGGAGTTCTGTATAAAGAAGTTGGAATGGTCTGCACCTAAGGTGCGTTGATGAGGGAGAAGCTCAAACCATCATGGATTCCTTACATAATGGGGAGTCTGGTCCACACATGCACGGGATAGCCTTGGCTCGGAAAATCGTGAACCTAGGTTATTACTGGTCAACCATGAATGCAGATTGCGTGAGGCACGCGCAGAAGTGCCATGAGTGTCAAATTTTTGCTAAGCTGCAAAGACAGCCTCCGGTCAATTTGAATCCTATTGCTTCACCATGGCCTTTTGCAACTTGGGGGATAGACGTGATCGGAAAAATCCACCCAAAGGCTTCCAATGGTCACCAATTTATCCTGGTCGCTGTTGATTATTTCACTAAGTGGATTGAGGCAGCCTCCTATTCGGTCTTGAATGCCAAGAAGGCAGCACAGTTCGTTCATACTAACAACCTTTGTCGGTACGGAACGCCATTCGAGATCATTACTGATAACGGGTCCCACTTTCAAAGGGAATTTTCTGACCTACTGAAGCAAAAGAAGATCCAACATCATAAGTCTTCACCCTATCATCCACAAACAAATGGGGCTGTAGAAGCTGCACATAAGGCTATAAAAGTCATTTTGCAGAAGACAGTTCAAAAGCATAAAGCTTGGCACGAACAATTACCAAATGCCTTATGGGGATACAGGACTTCAATCAGAACTCCTACTGGGGCAACCCCGTATTCCTTAGTGTATGGTATGGAAGCAGTGTTGCCTATTGAGCTGGAAGTTCAGTCGGCGAGGATTATCCGCGAAAGCCAGATCAGCGAAGCAGATTGGGCTAAGAATTATTATTTGCAACTCTTGGGTATGGACGAAAAGCGATTGCAGGCGATCCACCAAACTCAAGTTTACCAGAGAATAATGGCACAGCATTTTAATAAGAAGGTCAAAGACCGAAAACTGGAAGAAGGTTGTTTGGTCTTGAAGGAAATTAGACAGCCAATCATAGACCCACGTGGGAAGTTTCATCCTCATTGGGCTGGACCCTATGTGTTGAAGAAAATATTGTCTGGCGGAGCCGTCATTTTGACTGATTTGGATGGTCTGGAATTCACTAATCCATGTAATTTAGATCAGTTAAAAAGATATTTTGTATAATAAGCATTGCATAATGTAAAAAGAGCTACATTAGACCTGATTCTCCTCGGAAAAAAGAAATTATGTATCGGAGATATGTAGGCAGCCCTTTGGGCGCGGTCTAAGCATTAATAAAAAAATCATTTCATAATTCATTCTTCTTTGCCAAATAAAAAAAAAGGAAAGAAAAGAAAAAAGTAAAAAAAAAAAAAAAGAAAAACCCGCTAAGTCGAAAACCCGAAAGGACGGCTTAGGCAAAAGTTGGGGCCCGCTAAGTTGAAAACCCAAAAAGGGCGGCTTAGGCAAAAATTAGAGCTTGAATAAACAAAGTTGAAAAATGCTTGGAAAGTTTAAAAATCAAATGACATTCCCAATTTAAGCAATAAAGTCAAATAGTCTGGAGTCAAGCAGAAAGCAATAGAGTCCAAAATAAATAAATAATGAAGTCTAAGTCCAAGTCCAAAAAAAAAAAACAAAACATACATCCAAAATCCAAAGTCAAAGCCCCGAATAAAAGTCAAAATAAGGGAAAAATAACAAAAGTCCAAAAGCCTATAAAAGTCTAGGTATCCCGTCGCCTCCGTGGGGCAACATCCTCCGAGTCGTCCCTAGCTGCTGAACTCTCTCCAACCTCGCCTATCCGAGGAGCCAACAGAATCTCCTCATCAGTCCCAACCTCATCATCAGCGTCAGCCTGAGCCCAATCTTCAAGTGCACTCAGCAGTGCGTTCCTCCTTGGACTTTCAACCGGCCAGACAACGACAATGAACCAGGTCCGATACTCAGGAGAAGTCTAAACACCGGCAGGATTAGGTAAAGGCCTAACCATGTGATGGTCTCTAACCCAAGCCCTAAGGACAGCTCGGGTAACACCCGGAGTAATGGTCGAATCAGCTGAAATGTCATCCACAATCGAAACAGTCTGGTCTATCCCCATCTGCCTCATAACGCATGAAGCGCAGTACCAAGTACAATGTGTAAGGTCTAAAAGGTAAACCCGAGTATGGCAGAAGCTAACCTGGATGAAGCGGGTAATGTCATACCAGGAAATGTACCACAGTACCTCATCTGGGCCCAGCTCAATTAGCCACGAGGTCCATGCATCAGTAGATGGATGAGTGATTAGGATCCTTCGCATACGATACTGAGAAGGGTTGTAAGGCAAGGAAGTAGGAGTAGCAACCACTTGGAGGTGGTCCTTTAGCCAAACCTGAGTAATGGATCCTTTCTATTACGAGGGAATGAACCAAAAGAAATAAGAAAAAGATGAGAAAAGAGGAAAAGGGGAAGTACCTGGAGAATGATCAGAGAGACCGTCCATTCATCGAAGCCTAAAGCAGCTCTGTCAAGGCTCCTGATAGTCTCTGCCAGCACAATGCCTCCGATGCAACCCATATCCTCCATCTGTCGAACCATGGGGCAGAGACGCAAATCTCCAAAGCCTGGGTCCTTGTTGAACAAGAAACCAGCTAATAAGCAGAAAACTAAGGCCCGCATTCTCAGCCTCATCCGGTCTGGGTCGTCTGAATGAACCTCTACAAATTCGTCAATCAGGGGCAGCAGAATTGCTTTCTGGTCGCCAACAATCATGGCCCTAGCTTGTAGCCGGCTGAACTGAAACAGGTTTTCAAACGACTGAACATACCCAACTTTTACCTAATGCCTGAGTAAAGCGGCATTGGGATCGCACCCTATGATAGCGCAGAATTCCTCAAAAAGAGGGCACATCTCCTCCATCATGGCCCCGAACCGGAAAACGTGGGCCTCTGGGTCCCAAAGTCTGATGCAGGCCCGCAGAAAATCCTAGTCAATTACCACTCCCCTAAGGGTGACAATAGGAGAAAGGCCGTACCTCCCTAAGTTGATCTTTTCGACTTTGGAGAGACTCCTAGTCCAGCTGTGCATGCTATGATTATAAAAAGGATTCATTTTTGAAGGAAGAAAGAAAAAGGAAAAGAGAGAAAAAGGAGAAAAACTGGCTAAAAAAAAACTATTTTTTTGGCACAGATTTCAAGAAAGAATGAGAAAAAGGGAAAAAACCCCCCTTTTATAGAAAAAAAACGCGCGTGGAGGCGGCAGCCCCCGCCGACGACGGCAGCCACTGCCGGCGACACCGGCGGCCACCGCCAAAAAAAAAAAATTGTGAAAAAAAAAACCCGTTTTCTTACAAAACAAAATGGATAATCATGCATACATATAATTTCCAGTACTAACCAAGTGCAGGTACAGTCAAAAGTTCAGTACAGAAATACAGGCAAAGAAAGAAAAACAGGAAAAATCTAGCAACCGTGGCATCAACGACGGGGCCTCCTCCTCCTCTGTTCATCAAAGGCCCTCAGAGTCCAGGCTGCAGAAAGCTCTTGCTGCATCCCGAGCATCAGCTCCATCATCTGAGTTACCAAGCCGCTTAGAACCTGCAAGCCATACAAAAAAAAAAAGAAGCACAAGTCAATATCAAATCTCTTATGAATCCTTTTTGTGAGAGATTTATCAGTCGTTACCTCAGTAATGTCCTCGGGAGGAAGATCTAAGTGATCCACATTCTCCAGGGAGACTTCCCGAAAAGCTAGAGTGCTGTCAGGTGTATAGTAAGAAACGCTGTATGGAAGACGTAGGTTGGCCAGGCCTGGATGAAGCGGCCCGATAGCCTCTAAAATGGCCCGAGGAGCCCTGGAAGGACCTAACGGGCGACTAGGCCCAGCCTGAGACGGGCCCTCAACCGGAGTGGAAGAGGAGGGATCGGTCGTAGGCCTGCTCCTCGGAGTCCTAGTCGAGGGGCCCGAAGCCCGAGAAGAATGGGTGCCAAGCGGCTGGGAAGGTGCCGATCTCTGAAAACCATCAAGCCGAGACCCAATGGGCTGCATCAAAAAGATTCTGCAGAACTCGGCATAATCTCCCTCCAGGATGAACTCCACATGTGGCACATCGCCAGTATGAGCATCGGTGAGCGTCATCTGCTTTCCTGCTCGCATGTCCTCGGGAGGGGAATGAGGGACGGAGCGGCAGCCTCTGATCTGAAAGTCAACTCTTTCGCCCAAGTAATATCGCCTCAGGACGGGGTGTGACAGGACCACCCTCCGTCGAGACATGGCATCCTACCGCTAGAAATGGGGGTCGGCCTGAATCCAACTCTGTAAACGGGCAGCCATCGCCCCCACCTCAACCTAATGAAAGAAGCAAATGTGTTAATAAATCCTTTTTATTTTCACATATCAAGAAAATTTACAAGACACTTACCTGGTCCATGGTGCAAGTATCGAAGAAGGTCCGCAGGTCCCTCAACGACTTTCTGCGTCGAACAGTTTGGAGGTTTGTTCGGTACCACCTCCAAGCCGAAGGTACTAGCCCTAATCCAAGATCAGCATGAATCAGCTCCGGGCGAGTGTAAGGAAAGTACTCAAATGCCCAAGTCTGCAAAACAAGAAGCGAGAATCAGTAAGGAAAAATTCAAGAATGATAAACAGAAAAACACAGAAAGGTAGAATGTTCTTTACATTACCTCCCAAAAGTAGTAGGTCCCGCTGAGCTTACAGTGGCCCCGACTTAGATCACACATATCATCATACATGCCGCTCAGAATAGCGCCGGCCCAGTCGTACTCCTCAAGATGGACCAGATTTTCCAAACTCTTTAAGATAGAAGGGTTAAACTTCTCTTTCCTGTTGGACCAGAAGGTCGAAGCGAACAGCAGCAACAAAATGAATCTAGCCACCTGAGTAGCCGTCAGCTCTCCCTGCCTGTATCTAGCATAAATGTCAGGGGCCTGGAGGGATAACCAGCGTCTGGAGACACTCAAAGTGGGAGTAGCAGAGCCTGGCCCGACAATCCGGGGCAAATCGATCCCTATCAGCTAAGCCATCCGATCAGGAGAGACCTCAGTCCTCCAGTCATTATACAGCTCAATTGGCCGAATGCCAAAAGGAATCCCGGAGATTACCGAAAAATCAGTGGGGGTCATTGTCATCTCTCCCCAAGGGAAATGGAAAGTATTAGTGGTGTCCCACCATCTCTCGGCCAAAGCACTCAGCAACTCTTTATGGCTGTTCTGACCCACATCAAAATGCCTCAGGTAGCCCAGATGGGACGGACTAATAATTGCTCCGACTGGGTTATTATGGTCAAATATCTCGACCGGAATCTCGGACACAGAGGTCTCACCCACATCCAACTTAATATGGGGGTCCTAAAAGATAAAGCAATCTAAGAGTTATTCCTCGGTTCCTTACTAAGGATAATGTCTTAGTTCTACCCTAGCATGCATACTAATAAAACAATAAAATGCAAAACATGATAAAAAAAAAAGAAGAAGAGTAAACTTACCTGGGCATAGATGCCAGTCATAGAAGCATGGGTGTCTGCGTCCACTGTAAGGTCGGGGTCCAGGGAAATTCCCAAAGACCCTAAAAAATCTGTGAATACTCAAATTTTGAGGCTCAAAGAGCCATTTTTCTGGACTGCAAACAGTCCGGTCGGACCGGAGGTCATTTAAAAAGTTCACCGGAAGTGTGCCAATATGGTACTTGAAATGTCCGAAAAATTACGAGGATCACGGAACTGGTCTCGGAATATTTTTTGGAGGTCCGGAACTCCCGGAAAAGCCTCCGGAACGAAAAAAGAAAAAGGGGAAAAGGCACACGTGCCCGCCCGCGGGGGTGGGCATGCCCGCCCCAAGCCAGGCGGGCACGCCCGCCCAGCTAGGGCGGGCATGCCCGCCCAGCATGGGCGAGCGCCCAGCATGGGCGAGCACACCCGCCCAGCATGGGCGGGCGCGCCCGCCCAGACCAGGCGGGCATGCCCGCCCTCGAAGGTGGGCAGGGGCGCCCGGGATCACGTTTTTTCCTATAAAAAATGGCTCTGGGGCTCCGTTTGGAGACACTCAGTCTGTGTTAACGGACGCTCCTTCTCCCTACGCTCTTTGCGATTCTTTACTGCTTTCTTGCATTTTTTAATTTTAGTTTTATTTTATTGTTGTGATACTTGGTCACTTAAAATTAAATTAAAATTAATTCCCTTACAAGAAGCTTAACCTGGAGTTAAGAAGCGGTCGACGATTAAATCAGGTACATGAACTGAACTCTGCCTATTTAATTTTAGCACTCCATGCATGCTTCTTTTCTACTCCTAATAATTCTACAACTGCATAAATGCATCCATGCCATCATTAGGCAAACAAATTGCCTCAATTAAATAAATTTAGGCTAAATGCCCGATTAATTAATAATCGTGGTATTAAAGCCTAAATCCGACAATATTGGCTTAAAACACCTAGTTAATCAATAGCTATGGTGTAATCGCCTTTATTTCAAACAAATCCGGCTTAAGTCCAATTAATTAATAATTGTGGCTAAAAGCCTTAATTGATCACGTTTTGGCAACAAGTTGCCTACAATTAAATCGATCTTTCGGCAAAATGCCTTAAAATTAATCAACTTATTTTGGCAAAAAGCCTTAAATCAATCATTTTGGCGACAATCGCCCAATCAACATCATTTTGGCAATCAAATTGCCTAAATCACTCTTTTTGGCTAAAAGCTTTAAAATCAATCCTTCTGGCGACAATCGCCTAAAATTAATCATTTTTTTTGGCAACGATTGCCTAAATCGATCTTTTTGGCTAAAAGCCATTAAAATCAACATTTTTGGCATCAAATGCCTAAAATCAAATCAATCAATTTTCAGGCAAAATGCCTAAACAAAATGCACAAAGCATACACACACTCATGCATTAAGCATACCCATTCAAAGCCCTTCAAAGAAGGCCTATCGAACTACGTTGACTTTGATCTTCCATTCAAACGGAAGTACGTAGGCACGTTCGGGATTTAACCCCGGGCGGCAAGTCGAAATCACATAAACATTTTTCATTGGTCCAATTACCTTGCAAAGCATTCATTCACTGGTTAGTTTATCAGCATGACATAGTCTCGGGATCCATCTCGGGTTTGCAAACCATGCCTTAAACATTGGGATAATTAGCCTAGACTTAGGTTAATTAAAATTGGAGTCACTTAGGGTTTTTCCTAGTTTACCCTAAAATAATTAAACAAGGTGGCGACTCATACATTCACGTGCATTTCTTCCTTTAGTCATATGCATTCACTATGCTATGATATTCGGGAGGGGTTCACAGTTTGGCGACTCTGCTGGGGATGTATGCAATCTTTTTGCATAAAGTGGACTACAATTGTTGAATAAACTAACCTGCCCTTCTTTAGGGCATTACTTTACTATGCTTTGTTTTGCAGGGTACCTTGACATAAATCGAGTGTTCTTTCTTTAAGAATACTCGATGAGAGGAAATTTGAACTTAAGTGACAAATTTGATTAAGACATTTAAATTTGTTGATCTATTTGCACGATTGAGAATCTTTTTCTCCATTGCATAAAAAAAATTGAATTTCAAATGAATTTCTTCTCTCTCTATTCAAACTTCTGAGTCTGGATAGCAAGTAGCGCTGATCGGCAGGTCTCTTTGATTATGTTGACGGACAGCCAAAGCGTCCTCCCTGTTACCGCAAACCGCCCCTAATCCTTTTGGGGGTGGCCCATGGGTATGCGTACCGCTGGACCCACGTGAAACTCTTTGTTTCACATGTGGCTAGGTATATCCATACTCAAGGTTCAAGGGTCCCTTATAAACCGATTCTCTATTTGAGTCATAGCCTATAGAACCTACCCTTTAGGACTGTATGCACCCAATGATGTGAATCATATTCATTAAATGGTTTATGGCGTGTTGTTATGCGCATTCACGACATATCATAGGCATGGGATAAACACAAAGAGAGCAGAAAACACCCTTTTACTTTCAGTCATGCACAGTTGGACAAAGAGTCAATCTACCTCATATCAGTTACCTGATACACCAACCACTGTACCTAATCCAGCTACCCTTATCCTTACAGGTGCCCACGATCCAAGTGCCCACATCAGTGCCAGCCACACCTACAGTACTATCACCAGCTTCACCAGCTTCACCAGCTACACCAGCTTCACCTACAACTTCAACAGCTTTACTTGCATCAATGGCATCACTTGCTGATATCCAAACCCTCATCGAACAACTAGAGGCCAGAATGGAGGCCAGAATGAATGAGGCATTGGCTGCCCAAAGGACTGCCCTGATAGCTGAGCTGGGCAAATGGTAATGGAAATGGGGCTTCCGCCAGGGGAAGTGGACCTGCTGCCTCCAATCAGGGTCTTGCTGCTGAGCCAACAAACCCTACCATGAACCTGGACGACATGCCCTCCAAAACTGCTTCCGAGCTAGAAGCTCAAAGGATGAGGGAAAAGTTGGAACTGCTGGAAAGGTCTATCACTGCCCTGAAGACCCACAAGGAAGTGGTGGACATGGACTCTTTGTCTTTGTTCCCCGAAGCCAGGTTACCAACTAAATTCAAAATGCCCAACATGGACAAGTTTGATGGAATCACTTGTCCTAAAACACATTTGAAAATGTATGTGGGTGCCCTAAACCCATTCGGATTGAGCAGTGAGCTCCTTGCTCAATTGTTCCAACAATCTCTTACCGGTGCTGCATTAAGATGGTTTGTTAGCCTTGATCGGTCTAAGATGAAGACCTGGGAGGATATCTGTAATGCATTCAATTCACAGTACCACTACAATATGGAGGTGGATGTTACTCGAAGAGAGTTAGAGACCACCAAGCAGAAGAATAATGAGCCTTTCTCCTCGTTCCTTACGAGGTGGAGGGCCAAGGCTGCTCAGATGATTAATCGGCCTTCTGAGCAGGAGCAGGTCGATATAATAATAAAAAACCTTCAGCCTGTTTACCAACAACGGTTGCAAACCCAGTACCTACCAACGTTCCAGTCGCTCATCGCCACTGCTACAAAGGTGGAAGATCTGATCCAAATAGGGCAACTGAAAGATGACTCAGGAACCTCTAAATACAAGAAGCCTAGCCAAGCTAGCAAAGTCCACGAAGTGGCGAGCATCACCCCCACTAACCCATTACGTGTGGGGAACATGAGGAACGGTAATCAGTCGAGAAGAACATACACTGACCTTGGAATGCCAATCCTTTTGGTTTTTAGAGAGGCTGTCAAGGCCAACTATATCAAGCCTCTAGAAGCAAGGCCACCTCCCAATCCATTGCCAAGAAACTACAAGGCAGATGAATATTGCGAGTATCATCAGGGATACGGGCACAAGACCGAAGCCTGCTGGACACTCAAAAACCGCATCCAGGACCTAGTAGACAATGGCTCGATCATTCCGAGGAGTAAGCCTAACATTAGCACTAATCCTTTGCCAAATCATGGGATAAATGCTATTATGACTGACCAGGAACCAATCGATCCTTTCAAACTGTTCCTTGAAATGAACAACATCTGTGTCTTGGATTTGAATGACCTGAGCGAAGAAGTCGATGCCATTACCAGGAGCGGGAGGCAGTACGAACCATTGGTCTTGGATAAAATCCAGAATAAACCCTATCAGAGGGTAAAGGAGCCGAAGGAGGACCCAGTACTCTCACAATTGAAAAAGACACAAGCTAGGGTGTCAATCTGGGAACTTTTGGCATCATCCTTTCCTCATCGCCAAGCTCTCTGCAAGGCTTTTAGCCAATTACAGACATCAGTGGAGATTAGCCCTGAAGTACTAGTATCCACCCTTACCCAATCATCCAAAGTACAAAGCATCGGGTTTTCTGACGAGGATTTGCCTAAGGAAGGGGGCAATCATAATAATGCCCTGTATGTCACGGTCCAGACCGGAGACAAAACTGTGCCCATGGTTCTCGTTGACAATGGGTCAGCTCTGAATGTCTGCCCACTAAGGGTAGCCAGTTGCTTGGGGTTAGAAGAAAAAGATTTCACCCCCTCTGATCAGATAGTAAAGGCCTATGACAGTACCCGAAGGGAAGTGTTGGGAGTTGCCACGCTGAAGTTAACTGTCGGGCCAGCAGTGATGGAAGTCCCATTCCAGGTAATTGATGTACCAACTAGCTTCAACCTGCTCCTGGGTCGGCCATGGATACATCATACTAAGGCGGTGCCCTCTTCCCTGCACCAAAAGGTCAAGTTTCCCTATGAAGACAAAGTTATCACCATACAGGGGGATGACTACAGTCAGCTCAAAAGGCCAAAGGGCCAACCTCTCTTTGAGGTTAACCCTAAGACTGCCAATTTACCCCTTTCTGGATTTCAATATGACACTGTACAGTTTATAGAGGGAAAGACTGCAAGCTCTCGAATTCTCTTTGATTTCGGGACAGTGCAAATAAACTGCATGGTGCCTCTAATGTTGAAAATGTCCTACCTACCAGGAATGATTATGGCAAGGTCCGGGAAGAAGTATCCTGCACTGCAAGCCTGGGAATGTCCAGTGAATGAAGGGACCTATGGTTTGGGTTATGAGCCCACTGATGAGGACCGTGCTGAGAGGACCCGAAGAGGAAGGAAAGAGAATGTACAGATGCGGCCTTACCTATTGACTCTGAACAGCTACTTCTGCAAACCTGGAGAAGCAGTTCCTTACTGTGGCTTCCGGGAGCCCTTTTGCTGCCCAACCGTTAAGAAGATGCTGCCTGGGATAGAAATATTCTTGGATGTTTGGGGCAACAAGCCCGAGGTAGTAACCGAGCTGGAGGCAGAAGACTTCATGCAGCCTAATCTCTTTGATGAGGTTGCAGTTATCACCGGAAGTGATGGGAATCAAGACTTGTGCAACCTAATCAAGCCGAGCGAAGGACCTCTTGACAATTGGTACGCCGAGAAGGAGCACACTGCTGACAAACCCCCTCCCAAGTCAAACCTAGTACCTCCCTCTGTAAACAAATCCTGTATTGAGCCCGAGTCTGAAATCGAGTCAGAGTCTAGTTCTGAGTCGTCCCTGTCGGATCTAGAGGATCCAGATTTCAGATTTGATGTAATCTTTGAAGACGATTCCGTCATAATCAATAAAGGATTGCAAATTCTTGATTACCCTGCGTGTCTATCTTTCCAAGCATTTCCAAGCAAAAGAAATAATCAAATAAATGAAATAAAAGATGAAAAAGAAAAAATAATGATTGGCAAAGAAGAAAATGAACATACATACATTGCATCTGATTGTATGAACAGGGAACAGGTCAGTGAATGTTTGAAGAAATTTGCCGATTGTTTCATGTGGAAGGCAAGTGACATCACGGGAATCGACCCAGCAATAGTGGTGCATAAGATTCCAGTATACCCTGAGGCTAAGCCAGTGAAACAGAAGCTTAGAAGGCTAAAGACAGAATGGTCCTTGAAAATCAAGGAGGAAGTTGCCAAGCAACTGGAGAACAAGTTTATAGAGTCCATTGCTTACCCAACATGGTTAGCAAACATTGTGCCGGTTCCTAAGAAGGATGGAAAAGTCAGAATGTGTGTGGATTATCGGGATTTGAATAAAGCATGTCCGAAGGACGACTTCCCCCTGCCGCACATTGACTTGTTGGTGGACCGAATGGCTGGACACGAGATGGTCTCCTTGACTGATCTCGCTGTCGGGTACAATCAAATAATGATGCATTTGCCAGACAAAGAGAAGACGACATTCATCACAAAATGGGGAACCTACTGCTATAGGGTCATGCCCTTCGGGCTCAAAAATGCCGGGGCAACCTATCAAAGAATGGCAACAACCATCTTTCACGACATGATTCACGGAGAGGTGGAAGTGTATGTGGATGATATGGTGGTTAAGTCCAAAACAACCGAAGAACATACGACCGCACTTGAGAAGTTCTTCCTTAGACTTCGAAAGTATAATTTGAAGCTCAACCCGGCAAAATGTCTGTTTAGAGCCACATCTGGAGTATTTCTGGGGCACATGGTTAGTCGGAAAGGCATAGAGATTGATCCTTCGAAAGCTAGAGCTATTCTGGAAATGCCAGCACCAAGGACCGAAAAAGAAGTCCGAGGTTTCCTAGGAAGGCTACAGTACATCAGCCGGTTCATCAATCAGTTGGCCGATACTTGTGGTCCGATTTTCAAACTAGTTAGGAAAGGAGTAGCAGTCAAATGGAATGAGGATTGTCAGGCGGCTTTCGACCAAGTCAAGCAATACCTGCTATCCCCGCCTGTTTTACAACCACCAAGGCTAGGAAAGCCTTTACTACTGTACCTGTCTGTGACAGAAGAAGCAATGGGTGCCATATTAGCTCAACAAGCAGAAGATACAAGGATAGAAAATGCCGTGTATTACCTTAGCAAGAGGATGCTGGAATATGAGTTGAAATACAACAAGATAGAGAAGTTGTGTCTGGCTCTAGTCTGGGCCTGTACCAAGCTGCAACACTACCTCTCGTCTTACACTACACACGTAATCTCTGAATCGAACCCCTTGAAATTCCTTATGGAAAGGCCGGTTCTTGACTGTAAGATGGCAAAGTGGGTGTCAGTGCTTGCGGCTTATGATTTAAAGTTTGTACAACGTAAGGCAGTAAAAGGTGGGGCCTTGGCTGACCAATTAGCAGAATTACCGGTCGAAGACCAAATGCCGCAGGTAGAGTTCCCCGACGAAGACCTGTTAAACTTGGAAAGTCAGGTCTGGGAGATGTACTTCGATGGAGCTTCGAACTACCATGGAAATGGGATTGGAGTTGTATTCAAAACTCCTTGTGGAGAATACATCCCAATTGCAGTTAAACTAGACTTCGACTGTACCAATAATGAGGCCGAATACGAAGCCTGCATCAAGGGGTTAGAAGCAGCTTTGGAAAAAGAGATAAAATTCCTCAGGGTTTTCGGAGATTCCAACCTGATAGTCTCCCAGGCTCTAAGGAAGTGGAAAATCAAGGAAGAGCGTTTGGTTCCTTACCTACAACGCTTAGACGAATTGGCTCAACAGTTTGAGGAATTATCTTTCCACTACCTGCCGCGAGCCAAAAATCAATTCGCTGATGCCCTGGCCACTTTGGCCTCCATGGTTAATGTGGGGAGAGACCAAGTTATTCGGCCCCTGACAGTTAGGCTTCAGAAACAGCCAGCACACGTCATGCATTTGGTAGATGACAGGCCTTGGTTTTGGGATATACAAAATTACCTTCAGAACGAAGCCTACCCGGAGGGATCCACCAAAACTGATCAATGGACATTAAGACAGTTAGCATCTGGATACTTCCTTACTGGGGGAGTTCTGTATAAAAGAAGTTGGAACGGCTTGCACGTAAGGTGCGTTGGTGAAGAGGAGGCTCAAACCATTATGGATTCCGTGCATAATGGGGAATCTGGGTCACACATGCACGGGATAGCCTTGGCTCGGAAAATCATGAACCTAGGTTATTACTGGTCAACTATGAATGCGGATTGTGTGAGGCACGCGCGGAAGTGCCATGAGTGCCAAATTTTCGCTAAGCTGCAAAAATGACCTCCGGTCAATTTAAATCCAATTGCTTCACCGTGGCCTTTTGCAACTTGGGGCATAGATGTAATTGGAAAAATCCACCCGAAAGCCTCTAATGGCCATCAGTTTATCCTGGTCGCTGTAGATTATTTCACCAAATGGATTGAGGCAGCTTCCTTTTCAGTTTTGAACGCCAAGAAGGCAGCGCAGTTTGTACATGCCAACATCCTTTGTCGGTACGGAACACCATTCAAGATCATTACTAATAACGGGTCTCATTTTCAAGGCGAATTCGCTGACCTCTTAAAGCAAAAGAAGATTCAACATCATAAGTCCTCACCCTATCGCCCACAAACAAATGGGGCCGTCGAAGCTGCGAACAAGGCTATAAAAGTCATTTTGCAAAAGACAGTCCAGAAACATAGGGCATGGCATAAACAATTGCCAAATGCCTTGTGGGGATACAGGACTTCAATCAGAACACCTACTGGGGCAACCCCGTATTCCTTAGTATATGGCATGGAAGCAATATTGCCTATTGAGCTGGAAGTTCAGTCGGCGAGGGTTATCCGGGAAAGCCAGATCAGTGAAGCAAATTGGGCTGAGAATTATCATTTGCAGCTTTTGGGTATGGATGAAAAGCGATTGCGAGCAATCCACCAAACTCAAGTTTATCAAAGAAGAATGGCGCGGCATTTTAATAAGAAGGTCAAAGACCGAAAACTAGAAGAAGGTTGTTTGGTTCTGAAGGAGATTAGACAGCCAATCATAGATCCGCGTGGGAAGTTTCGTCCTCATTGGGCTGGACCCTATGTGTTAAAGAAGATATTGTCAGGCGGAGCCGTTATTTTGACTGATTTGGATGGTTTGGAATTCACTAATCCATGTAATTTAGATCAGTTAAAAAGATATTTTGTGTAATTGTATTCATTGCATAATGTATGATGAACTACATTAGACCTGATTCTCTTTGGAAAAAAAGAAATTATATATCGGAGATATGTAGGCAGCTCTCATTGGGCGCGGTCTAAACATTAAAAAAAAAAAAAAGGCATTTTCATAATTCTTTCTTCTTTGCCGATAATAAAAAAAAGAAGACAAAAAAAAAAAGAAAAGAAAACCCGCTAAGCCGAAAACCCGAAAGGGCGGCTTAGGCAAAAGTCGAGGCCCGCTAAGCTGAAAACCCGAAAAGGGCGACTTAGGCAAAAAAGGGTAGCTCGCTAAGTTGAAAACCCGAAAGGGCGGCTTAGGCAAAAATTAGAGCCTGAATAAATAAAAGTTGGCAAATGCTTGGAAAGTTCAAACGCCTAATGACAAAGTCAAATAATCCAGAATCAAGCAAGAGAGTCCAAAATAACTAAAGAAAGTGTAAAGCATACATCCAAAGATAAATCCAAAGTCCCAAACGAAAGGCAAAACAAGAAAAAGATCACAAAAGTTCATAAGAGTCTAGGTATCCCGTCGCCTCCGCGGAGCGGCATCCTCTGAGTCTTCTACTGAACTCTGCCCAGCCTTGCCTGTCCGAGGGGCCAGCACAATCTCCTCACCTGTCCCAAACTCCTCTTTAACATCAGCCTGAACCCAACCTTCAAGAACACTCAGCAGTGCAGTCCTCCTTGGTCTTTCAATCGGCCAGACAGCGGCAATGAACCAGGCCCGGTACTCGGGAGAAGTCTGAACACTGGTAGGATCAGGTAAAGGTCTCACCATGCGGTGATCTCTAACCCAAGCTTTAAGGACAGCTCGAGTAACACCGGCAGTAATGGCAGCATCAGTCGAAATATCATCCATAATGGGGACAGTCTGATCTATCCCCATCTGCCTCAAAACGCGCGAAGCGCAGTACCAAGTGCAGTGGGTGAGGCCTAGGAGGTAAACCCGAGAATGGCGGAAGTTGACCTGAATAAAGCGGCTGATATTGTACCAAGGGATGAACCACAGTATCTCATTTGGACCTAATTCAACCAGCCACGAAGTCCATGTTTCAATAGAAGGGTACGAGATCAAGATTTTTCGCATGTGATACTGGGAAGGATTGTAAGGAAGGGAGGTAGGAGCAGCCACCACTTGAAGATGATCCCTCAACCAAACCTGAGTAATAGATATTTTCTATTACGAAGAAACAAATTAAAAAGAAGAAGAAGAATGAGGTAGGATAATAGAAAAAAATACCTGGAGAATGATGGGGGAAACAGTCCAATCATCGAACCCTAAAGCGGCTCTGTCAAGGCTTCTAATGGTCTTTGCCAGCACAACACCGCCAATGCAACCCATATCCTCCATTTGCCAAACCATGGGACAAAGCCGCAAGTCTCCAAAACCTGGGTCCCGGTTGAATAAGAAACCAGCCAATAAGCAGAAAACCAGGGCCCGCATCCTCAGCCTCATCCGGTCAGGGTCGTCCAAGCAAGTCTCTGAAAATTCATCAATCAGGGGCAGCAGAATCGCCTTCTGATCATCCACAATCATAGCCTTAGCCTGTGGCCGGCTAAACCGAAACAAGTTCTCAAATGACTTAACATACCCAACTTTCACCTCGTGCCTAACCAAGGGAGCACTGGGATCACACCCTATAATCGCACAAAATTCTTCAAAAAGAGGGCACATTTCCTCCATCATAGCCCCAAACCGAAAAACGTGAGCCTCAGGATCCCAAAATCTAATACAGGCTCGCAAAAAGTCCCAGTCAACTACTACGCCCCTAAGAGTGATAACAGGAGAAATTCCGTACCTCCCCAAATTGATCTTTTCAACTTTGGAGAGACTCCTGGTCCAGCTATGCATGCTATGGTTGTAAAAGGGATTCATGTTTTTTATTTATTTATTTATCCTGTTTTTATTAATTAAAAAAAATATATAAATAAATATAATAATAAATAAAATAAATAAATAATAATAAGTAAAAAAAAAAGGGGGGGGGATCAAGTTGTGTTTTTTTATTGGATTTCTCTTCTGTTCAAATCTAATAAACGTGCATACTTTCAGTATTAATCAAATGCAGGTACAAATAAGCTAAGTACAGAAACACAGGCCAAGATTCGGTACAGGAAAATAAAGAGGAAAGAAAATAAAGGAAAGCAAGGAAGTCTAGCAGCTATCAGCGGCAAGACCTCCTCCTCCTCCGGTCGTCAAAAGCCTGCAGTGTCCAAGCTGAAGTTAGTTCCTCCTGCATTCCAAGGATTAGCTCCATCATCTGACTGATCAAGCCGTCAGGAACCTGGAAGTCACACAAAAAATATATATATAAGTCAATATACATACAAATCTCTTATAAATCCTTTTTATGAGAGATTTATCAGTCATTACCTCATTAATGTCATCAGGAGGAAGAGCCAGGCGATTCACACGCTCCAGGGACACCTCCCGAAGAGATGAAGTACCCTCAGGAGTGTAATAGGAAATGCTGTATGGAAGGTGCAAATTGGCCAAACCCGGATGGACTGGCCTGGTAGCCTCTGAAATAGCCTGGGGAATCCTGAAGGCACCAGCCGCATGGCTGGGGCCAGCTCGAGACGGACCCTCCACCGGAGTAGAAGAAGAAGGACGGGACGTAGGCCTCCTCCTCGGAGTCCTGGCCGAGGAGCCTGAAGCCCGAGAGGAACGGGTGCCGAGCGGCTGGAAAGGGGTCGACCTCGGGAGACTGTCAAGCCTAGAGCCGATGGGCCGCATCAGAAACACCTGGCAGAATTCGTCATAATCTCCACCCCGGATCAATTCCATATGTGGGATACCTTCAGTATGGGCATCTATAAGAACCATCTGTTTGCCCGCTCGCATGTCCTCAGGAGGAGGAAGAGGAACGGAGCGGCAGCCCCTAACCTGGAAGTGCACTCGCTCACCCAGGTAATAACGTCTCAGAACGGGATGTGATAAGACAAACCGCCGTCGAGACAGAGCCTCTGATCGCCTGAAATGGGGATCAGCCTCAATCCAACATTGGAGTCGGGTATTCATCGGCCCTACCTCAGCCTGTGTAAGGGAAGCAAATGTGTTAATAAATCTGTTATTTTTCACACGACCAAGGGGAATTAAGAGGGCACTCGCCTGCTCTATGGTACAAGTATCAAAGAAGCTCCGCAAATCCCCTAAAGACTTCTGGCGTAGAACAGACTGGTGATTAGCTCGGTACCATCTCCAAGCCAAAGGTACCAACCCTAGCCCAAGATCAGTATGAGTCAGCTCTGGGCGGAGGTAGGGAAAATACTCAAAAGCCCAAGTCTGCAAAAACGAAGGAATGGATCAATAATAAAAAGGGGGGAAAAGAAAAGGAAAAGACAACACAAAATGAGGATATGCTCTTTACATTACCTCCCAGAAATAGTAGGTCCCGCTGAGCTTACAGTGGCCTCGACTCAGATCGCACATATCATCATACATGCGGCTCAGAATAGCACCGGCCCAATCGTACTCAGTAAGATGGGCCAAGTCCTCCAAACTCTTCAGAATAGAGGGATTAAACTTCTCTTTTCTGTTAGACCAGAAAGACGACGCAAACAACAGCAACAGAGTGAATCTAGCTACCTGAGTAGCCGTTAGCTCTCCCTATCTATGTCTGGCATAAATGTCAGGGGCCTGGAGAGATAACCAGTGCCTCGAAACACTCAGATCGGGAGTAGAATAGCTAGGTCTAACAATCCGGGGAAGGTCAATCCCTATCAGCTCCGTCATTCGGTCGGGGGTGACCGCAGTCCTCCAATCGTCATATAGCTCGATCGGCCAAGTACCAAAAGGAATCCCATAAATCAATGAAAAGTCGGTCGGGGTCATCGTCATCTCACCCCAAGAGAAGTGGAAAGTGTTGGTGGTGTCCCACCATCTCTCAGCCAACGCACCCAGTAGGCTCTTATAATTCTGCCTACCCAGCTCGAGGTTTCTTAAGAAGTCCAGGTGAGAAGGGCCAATGATGGCTCCGACTGGGTTATTATGATCAAGTATGTCAAACGAGATCTCAGCAATGGAGGACTCGCCTACGTCCAGCCTAATGTATGCACCCTAAAAGGTAATACAGTTTAAGGTTATCCTTTGGTTCCTAACTAAAAGATATCTTAATCCCCTCCTAGCATGCATACTAATGGTAAGAACAAAAAGAAGTCAATTACAATTTGGCCTAAGGCCCAAAAAAAAAAAAAAAAAAATCACAATTTGGCCTAAGGCCCAAAGAAATCACAGTTTGGCCTAAGGCCCAAAAAATTACATTTCGGCCTAAGGCCCAAAATCACAATTTGGCCCTAAAATAATGGACAATATGCCAACAAAGCAAGCGTACCTAGGCAAAGACGCCGGTCATAGAAGCGTGAGTATCAGCATCCGCCATGAGATCGACATCACTGAAAGAGATCTCCAGAGACTCCAGCAGATCCTCGTCGCTGCCATAATCGGAGAAAGCCATGATGAGAGATTTGGGAGAATTTGAGAGAGAGCCTTAGAGTAAGAGGATGGAAATGAATGAAAAAATGAAAGTTTAAGCTATTTATAGAAGAAAAAAAGGAGCCAAAAGGCGGGTCTTCTGGACGCGTCTGTTTTTCGCCTTCAAAATTTGTGTTTCAGACAACCACCGACTCCCATAAATCATTTTTATGGTCGCCGGTGGGGGGCAGCTGTGAATACTCAAATTTTGAGGCTCAAAGAGCCATTTTTTCGGACTGCAAATAGTCCGGTCGGACCGGAGGTCATTTAAAAAGTTCACCGGAAGTGTGCCAATATGGTACTTGAAATGTCCGAAAAATTACGAGGATCATGGAACTGGTCTCGGAATATTTTTTGGAGGTCCGGAACTCCCGGAAAAGCCTCCGGAACGAAAAAAGAAAAAGGGGAAAAGGCACACGTGCCCGCTCGCGGGGGTGGGCATGCCCGCCCAGGCCAGGCGGGCACGCCCGCCCAAGCCAGGCGGGCACGCCCGCCCGGCATGGGCGAGCACACCCGCCCAGCATGGGCGGGCGTGCTGGGCAGACACGCCCGCCCAGACCAGGCGGGCATGCCCGCCCTCGATGGCGGGCAGGGGCGCCCGGGATCACGTTTTTTCCTATAAAAAATGGCTCTGGGGCTCCGTTTGGAGACACTCAGTCTGTGTTAACGGACGCTCCTTCTCCCTACGCTCTTTGCGATTCTTTACTGCTTTCTTGCATTTTTTAATTTTAGTTTTATTTTATTGTTGTGATACTTGGTCACTTAAAATTAAATTAAAATTAATTCCCTTACGAGAAGCTTAACCTGGAGTTAAGAAGCGGTCGACGATTAAATCAGGTACATGAACTGAACTCTGCATGTTTAATTTTAGCACTTCATGCATGCTTCTTTTCTACTCCTAATAATTCTACAACTGCATAAATGCATCCATGCCATCATTAGGAAAACAAATTGCCTCAATTAAATAAATTTAGGCTAAATGCCCGATTAATTAATAATCGTGGTATTAAAGCCGAAATCCGACAATATTGGCTTAAAACACCTAGTTAATCAATAGCTATGGTGTAATCGCCTTTATTTCAAACAAATCCGGCTTAAGTCCAATTAATTAATAATTGTGGCTAAAAGCCTTAATTGATCACGTTTTGGCAACAAGTTGCCTACAATTAAATCGATCTTTCGGCAAAATGCCTTAAAATTAATCAACTTATTTTGGCAAAAAGCCTTAAATCAATCATTTTGGCGACAATCGCCCAATCAACATCATTTTGGCAATCAAATTGCCTAAATCACTCTTTTTGGCTAAAAGCTTTAAAATCAATCCTTCTGGCGACAATCGCCTAAAATTAATCTTTTTTTTTGGCAACGATTGCCTAAATCGATCTTTTTGGCTAAAAGCCATTAAAATCAACATTTTTGGCATCAAATGCCTAAAATCAAATCAATCAATTTTCAGGCAAAATGCCTAAACAAAATGCACAAAGCATACACACACTCATGCATTAAGCATACCCATTCAAAGCCCTTCAAAGAAGGCCTATCGAACTACGTTGACTTTGATCTTCCATTCAAACGGAAGTACGTAGGCACGTTCGGGATTTAACCCCGGGCGGCAAGTCGAAATCACATAAACATTTTTCATTGGTCCAATTACCTTGCAAAGCATTCATTCACTGGTTAGTTTATCAGCATGACATAGTCTCGGGATCCATCTCGGGTTTGCAAACCATGCCTTAAACATTGGGATAATTAGCCTAGACTTAGGTTAATTAAAATTGGAGTCACTTAGGGTTTTTCCTAGTTTACCCTAAAATAATTAAACAAGGTGGCGACTCATACATTCACGTGCATTTCTTCCTTTAGTCATATGCATTCACTATGCTATGATATTCGGGAGGGGTTCACAAAATCCTCATCGCTGCTGTGACCCGGAGAAGTCATGGTGAGGAAGTTGAGAGAATTTGAGAGAGCTCTTTGATTTGGAGAGTTTAGAATGAATGAACAAGTGAAATTTTAAGCTATTTATAAGGAAATAGCCAAAACGCGGGTCTTCGGAACGCGTCTCATTTTCGCTTTCAAAATTTGGTTTTCAGACAACCACCGACGCCCATAAATCATTTCTATGGTTGCCGGTGGGGGGCAACTGTGAATACTCAAATTTTGAGGCTCGAAAAGCCTGTTTTCCCGGACTGCATGCAGTCCGGCCGGACAGGAGGCCATTCGTAAAAGTTCACCGAAAGTATGCCAATATGGTACTTGAAACATCCGAAAAATTGCAAGGATCGCAGAACTGGTCCCGGAATATTTTTTGGAGGTACGAAACTCCCGAAAAAGCCTCCGAAACTAAAAAACTAGAAAGTGGACAAGCCACGGCGGCGGCAGCCGCTGGCCACGGCCGCCAAAAACGACGGCGCCGACCGCCGGCCGCCGGCCTAGGCGGCAGCGGCCGCCCTCTAGCATAATTTTTGCCTATAAATACAGCCCCGAGGCAACTTTTTGACTTACTCAGTCTGTGTTGACGGACGCTCCTTCTCCCCTACGCTCCTTGCGATTCTTTTACTGCTTTTCTGCATTTAGTATAGGCTTTTAGTATTCTGCTGTTGTGATACTTGGCCACTTAAAATCAAATTAATTTTAATTAATATTCCCCTAACGAGGAGCTTAATCCAGAGTTTTCAAACTGAAGTTAAGAAGTGGTCGCCGATTAACTCAGGTAATAGCTAAACCCTGTCTATTTAATTTTAGCACTTCATGCATTTTTCTCTTCTACTCCTAATTCTACAACCGCATTCACACCATCATAATCATTTTGGCAAATAAACTGCCTTAATTAAATATGATTAAGCTTAAATGCCTGGTTAATTAATAATCGCGGTATTAAAGCCTAAATCCGACAATATTGGCTAAAGTATCTGGTCAATTAATGACTAAGGTATAATCGCCTTTATTTCGAACAGTTCGGCTTAAGTCCAATTAATCAATAATTGTGGCTAAATAGCCTTAATTAAACACGTTTTCTTAGCAATAAATTGCCTATATTGCAATTCAATTGATCACTTTTGGCAAACAAATTGCCTATAAGTAGATTAATTATTTTTAGCGACAAATCGCTTAAAACAAAGTCTTGGCAAAATGCCTTGAATTAATCAACCTTTTGGCTAAAAGCCTTAAATCACTCACTTTTGGCAAACTAATTGCCTAAATCAACTCATTTTGGCTAAAAGCCTTTAAATAATCAATTTTGGCGACAATCGCCTAAATCACATCAATTTTTGGCAACAATTGCCTAAATCAATCTTTTTGGCTAAAAGCCTTAAATCAACATTTTTGGCAACAAACGCCTAATCAAATCAATCAATCCTTTGGCAAAATGCCTAAACAAAATGCACGAAGCATACTCACACTCATGCATTAAGCATACCCATTCAAAGCCCTTTAAAAAAGGCCTATCGAACTACGTCGACTTTGATCTTCCATTCAAACGGAAGTAAGTAGGCACGTTCGGGATTTAACCCCGAGCGGCAAGTCGAAATTACTTAAACATTTCATTAGTCCAGTTACATCATTACCTTGCAAAGCATTCATTCATTGGTTAGTTAATCAACATGACATGGTCTCGGGATCCACCTCGGGTTCGCAAACCATGCCTTAAACATTGGGATAATTAATCTAGTAATTAGGTTAATTAAAATTGGAGTCAACTTAGAGTTTTTTCCTAGTTTACCCTAAAAAATTAAACAAGGTGGCGACTCACACATTCATGTGCATTTCTACCCTTAGTCATATGCATTTGTATGTATATTTTCGGGGGGAGGGGTTCACAAAAACTCTTGCAAATTTTTCTCTCAAAACTCCCTTAACCTAAAATCTATAACAAAGCTTATTGATTAGGGTTGAGAGAGAAAAGTTTTCTCAAAGAATCTGAAGGATTTTGCGATCAATCTTTCTAAAAAAAATCTTTAATCTCAAAACTTGGACTATTGGATCAAGAGCCAAAGTTGTTTGGATTTCTTCATCCTTTTTTTGAACAAATCTTCAAAAATCATCAAAGGTAGTTTCTAAGAACCCTAGCTTCACTCCTACACCTTTTTCTTTTTTATTTCGATGTTTGGAACACCCCTATTGGGTTTGGTTGAGGGGGAAACCAAGGATCAACTAGAAAAAGGGACTCTGTACCATTGGGGTGCGCTGCCTAAGCTAGTGGCGCAAGCCACTGCGTGTGGCGTGCGCCACAGGCCTGTGGCTTGCGCCACATGAGCCTAGATGCTCTATTCTTCATATGAACCTTCTTGATGTGGGAAGTAGCTTACGCCATTATGAGGGGCGCACGCCACAGCCCTTATGGCGCAAGGTCCTTCATTTCAGAGGTTTAGAATGAATAAAATTCAATAAATGCCCCTTTTCCGAATATGCAGTGACCTAGCCCCAATCCTTAAGGGTTTAGGACGCGTATTTGGTCACAAATGGATCAAATAAACAATAAAACAAGGTTGAGAGCTCTGATTGATGAATTTTTTTCATCTTCTTTGATGAACATCAAGATCATGAGCTTAAATCTTGATTAACCATTTAATTTCTCGTCTTTTAATGTTCTTTACATTACAAGAACTTTCCCCTTCTGTCCTTTAATTTTATGCTCTTTAATTTTATGTCTTTATGTTTATTATTATCCTAACCCTTTATTCATTACATCATTTAATTCACGCACCATTTCTTCAGTTTTGGAATGTGTGATTGTTGGTTGAATGGGATGAATGATATTTAGATCTGGAATATTATTCATCCTTGAGTATATGTTGTTTGTTTGGATGATTATTTCGTATTGTGTTTTGTTAGTTATTATTGCAAAATGTAAGAGATCTTAATGGATCTTGTTAAAGGGCTTGTTTGTAATATTTAATGGGAAATTGAAAATTTTGGAGGGTAATGGGTAGATTGTAACAGTTATGATAGTTTGCAATTCTTTTCTCCTCCCTCCTTCTTCGTGAATGCTTTATATTTCATGCTTATCATGATTGAAATAGTTTGTGTGAATGGCATATTTTCTAAAAATTGCATTAAAACCGTTTTACATCGCAATTTTAGTTAATCGCATTATTACCAATTGTGAATCTTGGGACAACAAAGAGGCAGGTTTAACCGGACGAAATGGGTGCCTATTACCTTCCCATTTCATACCTAACTCCCGAACCCCGTCTCTGGTTTAAAATCGGATTAGCCGATTCCAAGGAATCGACTAATTTGAGAATTTTCCCTAATAAGGTTGGTGACTCCAAAACAAAACTCTTACCAAAGTAAGAAAACTATTTTTCGAAGAATAACGAATGGGGTAATAAAAGAAAACCAATTTCTAAATAAAATGAACTGAGCCCGTTCGATTCTGTTCTTTCCATCCAAACTTTTTGGGAAAAACCACGCGTCCTCAGCCTGGCGACTCCACTAGGGATCGAATCCAGAATCTCTAGTTTTCGATTTTGGGTTCGAATAAGTGAGTTGCTCCAAAAAGTTGTCCAATTATTCACAATCTTTAATAATGCTATTAACTCTAGATTGAGTTTACTTTTTGCACTTATAAAATGTCATTCACACATTTATCTCTTCTTTATCTCCTTTCTACCCTAAAAGTGATATTGGGGGTTGTGGTCCTTACACTCTGCTCAAATGTTTGGATTTGTCACTGATATACACCACCCATAAGTCAAGTACCATTTGGTATATCAAAAGAATTGGCATAATCCGTTATCACCTTTTGCTTAGACCCAAAGCAAAAGGTATGAAACAACCAATTCTCGCTTATGGAACCCAAGACTTAATAAACCCGACCTAAGCTCATGTAGTTGGCCCTAGTTCCTTCCTTTAGGAAATACCTTAATAAATTTTGATTGATATATTCATACAATAAATGCGAGAGGCGTCGGTCCAAAACACCATGATAGTTTATGGTCCAACCTATGTCCTAAGATCTAGAAAAGACCTTACCGTGAATCGTGTGTGGGAGATATAAGGGTGGAGATCATGCATTTCCCGACTCCTATCCCCTTTGTTTGTATATAATTGCTATGATTGGGTTGTGCTTCATTCAAGGATCATATATCTTGTTTTCTTGTAGCCATTTAGGTATATTCTATCATGGCTCGATCCCAAGGTTCAAAGCGCCAAAGGGCGAAAGACTTCAGAGAGGTGTTGGAAGCAAAACAAGCTAAAAGAGCTATTTCCAATAGTGACTACAAGGCCGAAGCCCAAATGCCTAAGAAGGAAGCTCCTCTGATCCCAACTCCAATGAAGGAAAACCAATTAGAAGAGGCTCTTCAACTCTTGTTTGAAATAAAGCAAGCACAACTTGAAGCCCTGACCCTCTCCCAAGGTGTGGAGGCACGATTCACTCTCATGCACAATATTGCCAATCGCCTTGTGGAAATTGGACACTTCACTCTAGAGGATGCAAAGCCATATCAAACCTCTTAGGTTTTGAGGTTTTAAGAATTGTAAATATTTAGTTAAGGCCTCAAAAGAACAATGAATATAAAAAGTCCACTTTTGCAAAAGTAATGAAATGAGCATATTTTGAGCCAAATATTATTAATGCCAAAAAAAAAAAAAGAGAAAAGAAAAAAATCTTAAATGTATATAAATAAAAAACTCTAATCAAGTATTATCACGCTTGAGGCAAAAAGAAAAGGATATAAAAATAAAAAAGGGCAATAAGGTCATTATGAGTATTTGGCTATGAAATAAGGGCACATTTTCCTTTTAACAGTTCTCAAGAGCCTTTCTTAGATTTTGGATTTGAGTAATCATGATAAAGCCACGATGGAATATAGCATTAGTTGCATATCAGGATGTTGTGATTGTATGATCGCATGATTGTATATCATTCTGTGAACCCCTCCCCCAAATATCAAGCATACGAATACATGTGACTAAGGGCAGAAATGCACGTGAATGTATGAGTCGCCACCTTGTTTAATTATTTTAGGGTAAACTAGGAAAAACCCTAAGTGACTCCAAATTTAATTAACCTAATTACTAGATTAATTATCCCAATGTTTAAGGTATGGTCTACGAACCCGAGGTGGATCCCGAGACTATGTCATGTTGATGAACTAACCAAAAAAATGAATGCTTTGCAAGATGAATGATGTAATTGGACCAATGAAATGTTTAAGTGATTTTGACTTGCCGCTCGGGGTTAAATCCCAAACGTGCCTACGTACTTCCGTTTGAATAGAAGATCAAAGTCAACGTAGTTCGATTGGCCTTTTCAAAAGGGCTTTGAATGGGTATGCTTTATGCATGAGTGTGTGTATGCTTTGCGCTTTTTGTTTAGGCATTTTGCCAAAATTTGATTGATTTGATTAGGCGTTTGTTGCCAAAAATGTTGATTTAAGGCTTTTAGCCAAAGAGATTGATTTAGGCAATTGTTGCCAAAAATTGATGTGATTTAGGCGATTGTCGCCAAAATTGGTTATTTGAAGGCTTTTAGCCAAAATGAGTTGATTTAGGCAATTTGTTTGCCAAAAAGGTGTTGATTAGGCGATTGTCGCCAAAATTGATTGATTTGAGGCAATTTATTTGCCAAAAGTGATTATTTGAAGACTTTTGCCGAAAACTTTGATTTAAGCGATTTGTCGCTAAAAAATGGTTAATCTACTTATAGGCAATTTGTTTGCCAAAAGAGATCAATTGAATTGCAATGTAGGCAATTTATTGCCAAGAAAAACGTGTTTAATTAAGGCTATTTAGCCACAATTATTGATTAATTGGGCTTAAGCCGACCTGTTCGAAATAAAGGCGATTATACCATAGTCATCAATTAACTAGGTACTTTTAGCCAATATTGTCGGATTTAGGCTTTAACACCACGATTATTAATTAATCGGGCATTTAAGCTTAATCATATTTAATTGAGGCAGTTTATTTGCCTAATGATGGCGTGAATGCGTTTATGCGTTTGTAGAATCAGGAGTAGAAGAGAAACATGCATGAAGTGCTAAAATTAAATAGACAGGGTTTAGTTATTACCTGATTTAATCGACGACCGCTTCTTAGCTTCAGCTTGAAAACTCCGGATTAAGCTCTTGATTTAATTTACGACCGCTTCTTAGCTTCAGCTTGAAAACTCTGGATTAAGCTCCTCGTTTGGGGAATATTAATTAATTTAATTTAATTTAAGTGGCCAAATATCACAATAACACAATAATAAAAGCCTATGCTAAATGCAGAAAAGCAGTAAAGAATCGCAAGGAGCGTAAGGGAGAAGGAGCGTCCGTCAACACAGACTGAGTGAGTCAAAACGGAGTGCCGGGGACAATATTTATAGGCAAAATTCAGACTGGAGGGCGGCCACTGCCGCCGTAACCGGCGGCCGGAGCCACCGTGTCCGGCGGCTTGGGCCGACGACCGGAGCCGCCGTGATCGGGTATGTTCCGTCGTTTGAAAGCCTGTTCTAGTTCAGCCGACCACAAGCTAAGGACATTATTGTTGGTGACCAGAAAGCAATTCTGTTGCCCCTGATCGACGAATTTTCAGAGGTTCACTCAGACGACCCAGACCGGATGAGGCTGAGAATGCGGGCCTTGGTTTTCTGCTTATTAGCTGGTTTCTTGTTCAACAAGGACCCAGGCTTTGGAGATTTGTGTCTCTGCCCCATGGTTCGACAGATGGAGGATATGGGTTGCATCGGAGGCATTGTGCTGGCAGAGACTATCAGGAGCCTTGACAGAGCTGCTTTGGGCTTCGATGACTGGACGGTCTCTCCGATATTCTCCAGGTATTTCTCCTTTTCCTCTTCCTTTTTTCCTTCTTTCTTTTGGTTCGTTCCTTTGTAGTAGAAAGGATCCATTACTCAGGTTTGGTTAAAAAGGACCACCTCCGAGTGGTTGCTGCTCCTACTCTCTTGCCCTATAGCCCCACTCAGTATCGTATGCGAAGGATCTTGATCACACACCCATCTACTGATGCATGGACTTCATGGCTGATTGAGTTGGGTCCAAATGAGGTACTGTGGTACATTTCCTGGTATGACATCACCCGCTTTATCCAGGTTAGCTTCCGCCATACTCGGGTTTACCTTTTAGGCCTTACACACTGTACTTGGTACTGCGCTTCGCGCATTTTAAGGCAGATGGGGATAGATCAGACTGTTCCGATTATGGATGACATTTCAGCTGATTCAGCCATCACTCCGAGTGTTACTCGAGCTGTCCTTAGGGCTTGGGTTAGAGATCATCACATGGTTAGGCCTTTACCTAATCCTGCTAGTTTTCAGACTTCTCCTGAGTATCGAACCTGGTTCAT
The DNA here is from genome assembly GCF_041381405.1 of Jatropha curcas. Lineage (NCBI taxonomy): Eukaryota > Viridiplantae > Streptophyta > Magnoliopsida > Malpighiales > Euphorbiaceae > Jatropha > Jatropha curcas. Next base: position 13,780,559 of record NC_143152.1, on the reverse strand, counting down.
TGCCGTTGTTTGGCCGATTGAGAGGCCATGGAGGACCGCACTGCTGAGTACACTTGAAGGTTGGGTTCAGGCTGACGCTGATGATGAGGTTGGGACTGATGAGGAGATTGTGTTGGCTCCCCGGACAAGCGAGGTTGGAGAGAGTTCAGCAGCTAGGAATGACTCGGAGGATGTTGCCCCACGGAGGCGACGGGACACCTAAACTCCTATAGGCTTTTTGGACTTTTATCGTTTTTCCCTTATTTTGACTTTTTTTTGGGACTTGGACTTTGGATTTTGGATGTATGTTTTTTTTTTTTGGACTTGAACTTAGACTTCATTATTTATTTATTGGACTCTTTTGCTTTTGACTTTGGACTGCTTGACTTTATTGCTTTAATTGGGAATGTGATTTGTCTTTCAAGCTTTCCAAGCACTTTCCAACTTTATTTATTCAAGCTCTAATTTTTGCCTAAGCCGCCCTTTCGGGTTTTCAACTTAGCGAGCTGCCCATTTTTGCCTAAGCCGCCCTATTCGGGTTTTCAACTTAACGGGCCCCGACTTTTGCCTAAGCCGCCCTTTCGGGTTTTTGACTTAGCGGGTTCTTCTCTTTTTTTTTCGCTTCTTTTTTTCACTTTTTTTTATTATTGTTGGCAAAGAAGAAAGAATTATGGAATCATTTTTTTTATTAATGTTTAGACCGCGCCCAAAGAGGGCTGCCTACATATCTCCGATACACAATTTCTTTATTCCGAGGAGAATCAGGTCTAATGTAGCTCTTTTTACATTATGTAATGCTTATTATACAAAATATCTTTTTAGCTGATCTAAATTACATGGATTAGTGAATTCCAGACCATCCAAATCAGTCAAAATGACGGCTCCGCCAGACAATATTTTCTTCAACACATAGGGTGCAGCCCAATGAGGACGGAACTTTCCACGTGGGTCTATGACTGGTTGTCTAATCTCCTTCAAAACCAAACAACCTTCTTCTAGTTTTCGGTATTTGACCTTCTTATTAAAATGCCGCGCCATTCTTCTTTGGTAAACTTGAGTTTGGTGGATTGCTCGCAACCGCTTTTCATCCACACCCAAGAGTTGCACATGATAATCCTTAACCCAATCTGCTTTGCTGATCTGGCTTTCCCGGATAATTCTCGCCGACTGAACTTCCAGCTCAATAGGCAACACGGCTTCCATCCCATATACTAAGGAGTACGGAGTTGCTCCGGTGGGCGTTTTGATTGAGGTCCTATATCCCCAAAGGGCATTTGGCAACTGTTCATGCCAAGCTTTGTGCTGTCTAACCGTCTTCTGCAAAATGACTTTTATAGCCTTGTTTGCAGCCTCTACCGCCCCATTCGTTTGTGGCCGATAGGGTGAAGACTTGTGATGCTGAATCTTCTTTTGCTTCAGCAGGTCAGAAAATTCACTTTGAAAGTGGGACCCGTTATCAGTAATGATCTCAAATGGCGTTCCGTACCGACAAAGGATGTTAGTACTAACGAACTGTGCTGCCTTCTTGGCATTCAAGACCGAATAGGAGGCTGCCTCAATCCACTTAGTGAAATAATCAACAGCGACCAGGATGAATCGATGGCCATTGGAAGCCTTTGGATGGATTTTTCCGATCACGTCTATGCCGCAAGTTGCGAAGGGCCAGGGTGAAGTAATGGGATTCAAGTTGACCGAAGGCTGTTTTTGCAGCTTAGCAAAAATTTGACATTCATGGCACTTCTGCGCGTGCCTCACGCAATCTGCATTCATAGTTGACCAGTAATAACCCAGGTTCACGATTTTTCAAGCCAAGGCTATCCCGTGCATGTGTGGACCAGACTCCCCATTATGTAAGGAATCCATGATGGTTTGAGCTTCTCCCTCATCAACGCACCTTAGGTGTAGGCCATTCCAACTTCTTTTATACAGAACTCCCCCTGTAAGGAAATATCTGGATGCTAACTGTCTCAATGTCCGTTGATCAGTCTTGGTGGATCCCTCCGGGTAGGCTTCATTCTGAAGATAGTTCTATATGTCCCAAAACCAAGGCTTGTCATCGACCAGATTCATGACATGTGCTGGCTATTTCTGTAGCCGAACTATCAGAGGTCGAATGACTTGGTCTCCCCCTACATTAACCATGGAGGCCAAAGTAGCCAGAGCATCAGCAAACTGATTTTTGGCTCGCAGCAAGTAGTGGAAGGATAAATCCTCAAATTGCTGAGCCAATTCGTCCAAGCATTGTAGGTAAGGAACCAAACGCTCTTCCTTAATTTTCCATTTTCTCAAAGCTTGGGAGACTATTAAATTAGAATCCCCGAAAACCTTGAGGACCTTTATTTCCTTTTCCAGGGCTGCTTCTAACCCCTTTATGCAAGCTTCATACTCGGCTTCATTGTTGGTGCTGTCGAAATCTAATTTGACTGTGATTGGGACGTATTCTCCACAAGGAGTTTTGAATACGACTCCAACCCCATTTCCATGGTAGTTTAAAGCTCCATCAAAGTACATTTCCCAGACTTCACTTTCCAAGCTCAACAAGTCTTCATCAGGAAATTCTACCTCCGGCATTCGGTCTTCGACCGGTAATTCTGCTAATTGATCAGCCAAGGCTCCGCCCTTCACTGCCTTCCGTTGTATAAATTTTAAATCATAGGCTGCGAGCACCGATACCCACTTAGCCATTTTACTGTCAAGAACCGGCCTCTCCATAAGGAATTTCAAGGGGTTCGATTCAGAAATGACGTATGTGGTGTAGGATGAGAGGTAGTGCTGCAGCTTTGTACAAGCCCAAACTAGAGCCAGACACAACTTCTCTATCTTATTGTATTTTAGCTCGTATTCTAGCATCCTTTTGCTGAGGTAATACACGGCATTTTCTACCCTTGTATCTTCTGCTTGTTGAGCTAGCATGGCACCCATCGCTTCTTCTGTCACCGATAGGTACAATAACAAAGGCTTTCCTAGCCTTGGTGGCTGTAAAACCGACGGGGATAACAGATATTGCTTGACTTGGTCAAAGGCTTTCTGACAATCTTCATTCCATTTGACGGCTACTCCTTTGCTGAGTAATTTGAAAATCGGACCACAAGTATCGGCCAATTGATTAATGAACCGGCTGATGTACTGTAGCCTTCCCAGGAAACCCCGAACTTCTTTTTCTGTCTTCGGTGCTGGCATTTCCAGAATGGCTTTGGCTTTTGAAGGGTCAATCTCTATGCCCTTCCGACTGACCATATGCCCTAGAAATACTCCGGATGTAGCTCCAAATAGACATTTTGCCGGGTTGAGCTTTAAATTGTACTTTCGAAGTCTAAGGAAGAACTTCTCAAGTGCTGTTGTATGTTCTTCAGCTGTTTTTGATTTAACAACCATATCGTCCACCTACACTTCTACTTCTTTGTGAATCATGTCATGGAAGATGGTCATTGCCATTCTTTGATAGGTTGCCCCGGCATTTTTGAGACCAAAAGGCATAACCCTGTAGCAGTAGGTTCCCCACTCTGTGATGAAAGCCGTTTTCTCTTTATCTGGCAAATGCATCATTATTTGATTGTATCCGACAGCAAGATCGGTCAAGGAGACCATCTCGTGTCCAGCCATTCGGTCCACCAACAAGTCAATATGCGGCAGGGGGAAGTCGTCCTTCGGACATGCTTTATTCAAATCCCGGTAATCCACACACATTCTAACTTTGCCATCTTTCTTCGGCACTGGAACAATATTTGCTAACCACGTCGGGTAGGAAATGGGTTCTATGAACTTATTTTCCAGTTGCTTGGCTACCTCCTCCTTGATTTTCAAGGACCATTCTGTTTTCAGCCTTCTTAGCTTCTGTTTTACTGGCTTAGCCTCAGGGTATACTGGAATCTTGTGCACCGCTATTGCTGGGTCAATTCCCGTGATGTCACTTGCCTTCCACATGAAACAATCAGCAAACTTCTTCAAACATTCACTGACCTGTTCCCTGTTCACACAGTCAGATGCAATGTATGTATGTTCATTTTCTTCTTTGCCAATCATTATTTTTTCTTTTTCGTTTTTTATTTCGTTTATTTCCTTTTTATTATTTTTGCTTGGAAATGCTTGGAAAGATAGACACGCAGGGTAGTCAAGAATTTGCAAGCCTTTATTGATTATGACGGAATCGTCCTCAAAAATTACATCAAATTTAAAGTCTGGATTTTCTAAATCCGACATAGACGACTCGAAACTGGAACTGGACTGTGACTCGGTTTCAGACTCGGGGTCAGACTCAGACTCAATACAGGACTTGATTACAGACTCTAGGTTTGACTCGGGAGGGGGTTTATTAGTAGCGTGTTCCTCCTCGGCGTACCAGTTGGTGAGAGGCCCTTCGTACGGCTTGATCAGGCTCCGCAGGTCTTGATTCCCATCACTTCCTGTAATGACTGCAACCTCGTCAAAGAGATTGGGCTGCATGAAGTCTTCCACTTCTAGTTCAGTTATTGTTTCGGGCTTGTTGCGCCAGACATCAGAAAATATCTCTAAACCAGGCAGCATCTTCTTAGCAGTCGGGCAGCGAAATGGTTCTTGGAAGCCACGATAAGGAATCGTTTCTCCCGGTTTGCAGAAGTAACCATTCAAAGTCAAAAGGTAAGGCCGCATCTGTATACTCTCCTTCCTTCCTCTCCTGGTTCTCTCAGCACGGTCTTCGTCAGTGGGCTCATAACCCAATCCAAAGGTCCCTTCATTCACTGGACACTCCCAGGCTTGCAATGTGGGGTATGTCTTTCCGGACCTTGCCATAATCATTCCCGGCAGATAGGACATTTTCAGCATCAAAGGCACTATGCAGTTTATTTGCACCGTCCCGAAATCAAAGAGAATTCGAGAGTTTGCGGTCTTTCCTTCTATGAACTGCACGGTGTCATATTGAAATCCCGAGAGGGGCAAGTTGGCAGTTTCAGGGTTGACCTCAAAGAGAGGTTGGCCCTTTGGCTTCTTGAGCTGGCTGTAGTCATCCCCCTGGATAGTGATAACCTTGTCCTCATGAGGAAACTTGACCTTTTGGTGCAAGGAAGAGGGTACTGCCTTAGCATGATGTATCCAGGGTCGACCTAGAAGTAGGTTGAAGCTAGTAGGCACATCAATTACCTGGAATGGTACCTCCATTATGGCTGGTCCAATTGCCAATTTTAGTGTAGCAACCCCCAATACTTCCCTCCTGGTGCTGTCGTAGGCTTTCACTATCTGGTCTGATGGAATGAAATCTGTTTCTTCCAACCCTAGACAGCTGGCTACCCTTAGTGGGCAGACGTTCAGTGCTGACCCATTATCAATGAGAACCATGGGCACAGTCTTATCTCTGGTCTGGACAGTGACATAAAGGGCATTGTTGTGATTGCCTCCCTCCTTGGGTAAGTCATCATCAGAAAATCCGATGCTTTGCATCTTTGATGATTGGGTGAGGGTGGATACCAGCACTTCGGGGCTAACCTCCACCGATGTTTGCAGTTGACTCAAAGCCTTGCAAAGAGCTTGGCGATGAGGAAAGGATGATGCCAAGAGCTCCCAAATAGATACCCTAGCTTGTATCTTTTTTAGCTGTGAGAGTACCGGGTCTTCCTTTGGCTCTTCTGCCCTCTGGTAGGGCTTATTTTGGACTTTGTCCAGAACTAGTGGTTCATACTATCTTCCGGTCCTGGTTATAGCATCGACCTCTTCAGTTAGGTCATTCAAATCTAGGACACAGATTTCATTCATTTCTAGGAATAGCTCGAAAGGATCGATCAATTCCTGGTCAGAAACAACAGTATTTACCCCGTGATTTGGTAAGGGATTAGTGCTAATGTTTGGCTTACTTCTTGGAATGATTGAACCGTTGTCCACTAGGTCTTGGATGCGGTTCTTAAGCGTCCAGCACGCTTTAGTCTTGTGCCCACTACCCTGATGGTACTCACAGTATTCGTCGGTTCTGTAGTTCCTTGGTAATGGGTTGGGTGGTGGCCTGGCTTCCAAAGGCTTAATGTAATTTGCCTTGACAGCCTCTCAGAATACCAAAAGGATCGGCATCCCGAGATCAATATATGTTCTTCTCGACTGATTGCCACTCCTCATATTCCCCACACGTAAAGGGTTCGTGGGGGTGATGCTTGCCACTTCGTGGACTTTGCTAGCTTGGCTAGGTTTCTTGTATTTTGAGGTTCCCGAGTCTTCTTTCAGTTGCCCCATTTGAATCAGATCTTCTACCTTCGTAGCAGTGGCAATGAGCGACTGAAACGTTGGTAGGTACTGGGTTTGTAGTTGTTGTTGGTAGACAGGCTGCAGGTTCTTTATAATTATGTCTACCTGTTCTTGCTCAGAAGGCCGGTTAATCATTTGGGCGGCCTTAGCCCTCCACCTCGTAAGGAACGAGGAAAAGGGTTCGTTGTTTTTCTGTTTGGTGGTTTCTAGTTCCCTTCGAGTAACATCAACCTCCATATTATAGTGGTATTGCATATTAAACGCATTGCAGATATCTTCCCAGGTCTTCATTTTAGACCGATCTAGGCTGACAAACCATCTCAAAGCAGCACCAGTGAGTGATTGTTGAAACAACTGAGCAAGGAGCTCGCTGTTCAGTTCGAACGGGTTTAGGGCACCCACATACATTTTCAGGTGCATTTTGGGACAAGTGGTTCCATCAAACTTGTCCATGTTGGGCATTTTGAACTTCGTGGGCAGTCTTGCTTCGGGGAACAAGGACAAGGAGTCCATGTCCACCACTTCCTTGTGTGTCTTAAGAGCAGTAATAGACCTTTCCAACAGTTCCAGTTTTTCTCTCATTTTCTGAGCTTCCAGCTCAGAAGCAGTTCTAGAGGGCATGTCATCCAGGTTAAGGGTAGGGTTTGTTGGTTCAGCAGCAGGTCCCTGATTGGAGGTAGCAGGTCCACTTCCCCCGACCGAAGCCCCATTTCCATTACCATTTCCCAGTTCAGCTATCAGGGCAGTCCTTTGGGCAGCCAATGCCTCATTCATTCTAGCCTCCATTCTGGCTTCCAGTTGTTCAATGAGGTTTTGGATGTCAGTGAGTGATGCCATTGGTGCAGTTGGAGTTGGTGAAGCTGGTGAAGCTGGCAAGATTGGTGAAGCTGGTGAGGTTGGTGATAGTACTGTAGGTGTGACTGGAACTTGGATGGGCACTCTTACAGTGGGTACCTGATAGGATAAAGGTAATTGGATTAGGGTACAGTGGTTCATGTATCAGGGTAGTGACGTGAGGTAGATCGACTCTTTGTCCAACTGTGCATGACTAAAAAAAAAGGTATTTTGTGTTCCTCTTAATGTGATGATATGTCATGAATGCGCACAACATCACGTCATAATCCGTTTATGATATGATTCACATCATTGGGTGCATACAGTCCTAAAGGATAGGTTCTATAGGCTATGACACAAATAGAGAATAGGCTTATTAAGGGACCCTTGAACCTTGAGTAAGGATACACCTAACCACATGTGAAACAAAGAGTTTCGCGTGGGTCCAACGGTACGCATACTCATGGGCCATCCCCAAAAGGATTAGGGATGGTTTGCGGTAACAGGGAGGACGCTTTGGCTGTCCGTCGACATAATCAAAGAGACCTGCCGATCAGCGCTACTTGCTATCCAGACTCAGAAGTTTGAACAGAGAGAGAAGAAATTCATTTGAAATTCGTTTTTTATGCAAGGGAGAAAAAGATTCTCAATCGTGCAAATAAATCAACAAATTTAAATGTTTTAAAGTAAAAATTCAATTAGGTCCAAATTCTCCTTATTAAGCATTCTTAAAGAAAGAACAATTAATCTTTGCTAGGGTACCCTGCAAAACAAAGCATAGTAAAATAATACCCTAAAGTAGGGCAGGATAGTTTACACAACAATTGTAGTCCACTTTATGCAAAATGATTACATAAGTCCCCAGCGGAGTCGCCAAACTGTGAACCCCTCCCCCAAATATCAAGCATACGAATGCATGTGACTAAGGGCAGAAATGCACGTGAATGTATGAGTCGCCACCTTGTTTAATTATTTTAGGGTAAACTAGGAAAAACCCTAAGTGACTCCAAATTTAATTAACCTAATTACCAGATTAATTATCCCAATGTTTAAGGTATGGTCTACGAACCCGAGGTGGATCCCGAGACTATGTCATGTTGATGAACTAACCAAAAAAACGAATGCTTTGCAAGATGAATGATGTAATTGGACCAATGAAATGTTTAAGTGATTTCGACTTGCCGCTCGGGGTTAAATCCCAAACGTGCCTACGTACTTTCGTTTGAATGGAGGATCAAAGTCAACGTAGTTCGATTGGCCTTTTTAAAAGGGCTTTGAATGGGTATGCTTTATGCATGAGTGTGTGTATGCTTTGCGCATTTTGTTTAGGCATTTTGCCAAAATTTGATTGATTTGATTAGGCGTTTGTTGCCAAAAATGTTGATTGAAGGCTTTTAGCCAAAGAGATTGATTTAGGCAATTGTTGCCAAAAATTGATGTGATTTAGGCGATTGTTGCCAAAATTGGTTATTTGAAGGCTTTTAGCCGAAATGAGTTGATTTAGGCAATTTGTTTGCCAAAAAGGTGTTGATTAGGCGATTGTCGCCAAAATTGATTGATTTGAGGCAATGTATTTGCCAAAAGTGATTATTTGAAGACTTTTGCCGAAAACTTTGATTTAAGCGATTTGTCGCTAAAAAATGGTTAATCTACTTATAGGCAATTTGTTTGCCAAAAGAGATCAATTGAATTGCAATGTAGGCAATTTATTGCCAAGAAAAACGTGTTTAATTAAGGCTATTTAGCCACAATTATTGATTAATTGGGCTTAAGCCGAACTGTTCGAAATAAAGGCGATTATACCATAGTCATCAATTAACTAGGTACTTTTAGCCAATATTGTCGGACTTAGGCTTTAACACCACGATTATTAATTAACCGGGCATTTAAGCTTAATCATATTTAATTGAGGCAGTTTATTTGCCTAATGATGGCGTGAATGCATTTATGCGTTTGTAGAATCAGGAGTAGAAGAGAAACATGCATGAAGTGCTAAAATTAAATAGACAGGGTTTAGTTATTACCTAATTTAATCGACGACCGCTTCTTAGCTTCAGCTTGAAAACTCCGAATTAAGCTCCTGATTTAATCGACGACCGCTTCTTAGCTTCAGCTTGAAAACTCCGGATTAAGCTCCTCGTTTGGGGAATATTAATTAATTTAATTTAATTTAAGTGGCCAAATATCACAATAACACAATAATAAAAGCCTATGCTAAATGCAGAAAAGCAGTAAAGAATCGCAAGGAGCGTAAGGGAGAAGGAGCGTCCGTCAACACAGACTGAGTGAGTCAAAACGGAGTGCCAGGGACAATATTTATAGGCAAAATTCAGACTGGAGGGCGGCCGCTGCCGCCGTAACCAGCGGCCGCTGCCGCCATTTCGGCGGCCGTAGCCGCCGTGTCCGGCGGCTTGGGCCGACGGCCGGAGCCGCCGGGTCCGGCTGCCCGAGCCGCCGTGGGACGCCGCCGCCGTGGCTGGCGGGTTTGCTAATTTTTCGTTCCGGAGGCTTTTTCGGGAGTTCCAGACCTCCAAAAAATATTCCGGGACCAGTTCTGCGATCCTCGTAATTTTCCGGACGTTTCAAGTACCATATTGGCATACTTCCGGTGAACTTTCCGAATGGCCTCCAGTCCGGCCGGACTATTTGCATTTCGGGAAAACTGGCTCTTTGAGCCTCAAAATTTGGGTATTCACACATTCTATAAGCATGCATTCACACATACATGCATCATGTCGTGTTTGCTAACATCTATTTTATGCAGACAAGATTGCGTCTCGCACAAATAAAGTTCCAGAAGAAGCTAGCTGGTTAAGAGCGGACAATCGGCCGGTTAGGGTTGAAGAACCTTCAACCCCCTCTGATTTGCCTAATACTGCACCGGCCAGTTCTTCGGGCTCTCGATTCGAGATTGACTATTCTCTAGTTCAGACAGATTTATCAGTTTTAGCTTCTACTTCTATCGATAAAATGACTGAGCCTAGTATTCCCATTGTTGAAATGGAAAAGATGATTGAGAAAATAGTGGCTGCTAGCCTCGAGAAGCTCCTATAAATCGATGAGGGCAAAGAGCAGGTGGTCATGGAAGACGAAGAGCCTAAAGTTGAGTCTGAAAGAAAAGAGCATGTTGATGAAACTTGGTAAGATAAAGAGTTTTTCTCTAAGAAGTTGCCAGCAAGAAAATCCAAGCCAGAGCCAGTGGTATCGAAAAAATTTGACAAGCTAGATAAGAAGCTCGAGAAGCTGCATGTATTCATGAAGTCTAAGGGAATGGACTAATACATGGACATCAATGATGATGATGAGGAGTTGGAGTTGAAGCAAGCTACCCTATGACTTACAAGATGCCAAAAGTTGCAAAGTTGGAAATGGTGACCCGAAGGTGCACCTCATGCAATACAAGTCGATCATGGAGTTGGCAGGTCTACCGTCGAAGGAAATCTTGAAAATGTTCCCGATGTCCTTACCTGGGTCTGCCTAAACTTGGTAGTACAATCTAAAAAAGAAGATAAGAAGAGATTGAAATGAGCTCACAACGGTTTTCCTCAAAGAATATGCTTACAACCTTCAAATGAGTGTTAATTTGAAGGATTTGGAAGCAACTGTGCAAAAGCAAGATGAGACCTTTACTAATTACATAGCTAGATGGAGAGCCAAGGTCACATGGATGAGGAACCCTCCAGATACCAAGGAGCGGATCAGGATCTTTTAAAGTGAACTCGGCCGATTTTCCGTGAGAAGTTGTATTACATGCCACTAACTGAGTTTTCTCAAATATATGAGGTAGGAACCGCCATCGAGGACAAGATTAGAGAAGAAAAGAATTATGGGAACCACGCCAGAAGCTTTAATAAGTCTGGGTTCCAAAGGTTGAGTTCGTCAGCCAAGACCCCAAGCACTAACAAGAACGCCACAGCTGCCACTCTAGATCTAAGAGCTGCCAATGTGCCAATAAGAAGATTTTCCAATTTTAGCACTCCTCTCTCTAGAGTCTTTGAGAAAGTTAAATCAGCGAGTCTATTATGACCACTTGCACCAAGACCTCCTCCGGCAATTTTATCAAAGAATTATGATGAAAATGCTTATTGTAACTTCCATCAGAGCAAGGACCACACTACTGATAACTGCTTGCGTTTAAAACATGATATCCAGAATCTAATAGATGATGGTAAAGTGACTAATCTTGAAAAATCAAGGTCTAGCACGAGGACTAATCCACTTACTAATTTCTGAAACATGCCGCCTCCTAAGAACTTATATATGGTTGAGTTTGGAAAGACTCCTAAAGAGGTGTTGGCCGAATTTGAGCAAGAGGAGGAGGAAAGAGAGAGAGAGAGATGCTATTGAACAGATCTATGTTATGGTGTTGAATGTCTGGGATAGTTATGAGGAATGGGTGAATCAAAATGAAGAAGCTTGGCTTGGAAGCGATGATGAGGTAGTTGTACATCCCGTATGGAGTATCGAGGAGGAAAAGGAAGCGAGAACTGTAAGCCGTATGACCCGAAGTGGTCGAATCTATCAACCAGATATGATCAAGCCTCAAGAAGAAAAGGAAAAGGCAAGCTCATCGGGTATGCCAAAAATAGAAACCGAAGACAATGCTCTAATTAAACAGATGAAGAGAACCCATGCACATGTAAGCATGTGGGACGTACTAGTATCATCAAAGAAACACCGAGAAGCTTTGCTAAAAGCAATGGTGGAGATTCATGTTTCATCATCTATTTCTCTAGCTGATTTTGTGGGGTTAGTTCAGCATAATCCCCTCACTATCACTTTTTTTTTATGATGAAATTCCTCCCGAAGGAAGGAATCACACCAAAGCACTATTCATAAAGGCTGAGGTTAGTGGGAGAGTCACCGGTAATGTGATGATAGATGATGAGTCAACCCTGAATGTGTGTCCTTTGAAGCTGGTTTCCAAGTTCAAGATGGAATTGTCTGATTTGGAACTCTCTAATGTTGTGATTAGAGCATACAATGACTCCAAGAAACAGGTGGAGGGCATTTTCAAGATAGTGGTCAAGTTGGGGCCGATAGAAAAGGAGACTGAATTTATTATTATTGATATCCCCTAACCTTTGCCCTTATGTTGGGGCACCCATGGTACCATTCCTTGGGAGGAGTACCATTAACGCTACACCAGAAGATAAAATTTCCTTTCAATGGTGAAATCGTCACCATCCCTGGTGCCAATTAAAGGAGTGTAGCCATATTGAATGTTGACAAGCAAGTAATACTCTGATGGACCAATTTTCAGATCATTGTTTTGAGCACTGACATGGGGCCCACTGTCTCCAACATCATGAAAAGAATGAACTATGAAGAAGGGAAAGGGCTTGGAAAGAATCAACAAGACATCACAAAGCTACCCGAAATCCACACTCAAAGAAACCGCATAGGCTTAGGATACAAAATTGGAAGCACACCAACAGAATACATATGGCTTGTTAGATATGAATGGACAATTCATCCGTTCGAGTGAGCATTCCTCTCTGTGCCTACCGATAGAGCCTTTTGAGCACAAGGGGAAGATGTACCCAAGCCTCAAGATTTTTATAGAATTGATCGACATTTTGGCGGTTGAGCCCAAGGAACCAAAGTCTGAGGAAGAGAAAGAGCAGAAAGAAGAACAGATGGAACACAAGAAAGAGGGGTTGAGGGGCCACAAGTGGCTGAGGAGGAAGAGAAGAAAAAAGAACAAGAAGAGGGACAAGCCGCCTAAGAGAGGGAAGGGAAAGGCAATAAAGGGAAGGCGAGCACTGACAAAGAAAAAGAAAACCCAGTTGAGCAAGTTTTGAAAGCAATAAGGGACTATATCAAGGAGAGCTTTGAAGAAGTTAAAGCCTACTGTCCATGCTATTTAATAAAATGAACTTTAATTTTGCTTACTTGTTTGATGTCTTTCCTGATGGTTCCATTCATCGAGTAGATAAGCACATGCACATATTTGACATTAACTCATCATGCATGCTTGAATTTAATATTGGCACAAAAGATTATCCACGAACTCTATTCATTGGGCTGAACCTAACGCCAGAGTTAAACACAATTCAAAGTCTACTCATGGACAAAAAGGAAGCCTTCGCATGGAGTTATGAGGACAAGCCAGAAATAGACAGGTCTATAGCTTAGCACACAATTCGTCTGTATCCTAGAGCCAACCCAGTGAAACAGAAAAGAAGCATGTTAAGATCAGAATGGGCTAAGAAGATTAAAGAAGAAGTGACCAAGAAGATAGACGCAGGATTTCTAGAAGTGGTTTACTATCCAGAATGGTTAACAAACATAGTCCCGGTTCCTAAGAAAGATGGAAGGGTCAGAATCTGTATGGACTACAGGGATTTGAACAAAGCATCACCGAAAGATGATTTTCCTCTCTCTCTCACATTGATATCTTGATTGATAATGTAGCAATGATGCGATGCTACTCTATTATGGATGGGTTTGCAGGGTATAACCACATTCTCATGGCATTATCGAATAAGGTCAAGATAACATTTGCGATAGAGTTGGGTACTTTCTGCTACCGGTTGATGCCATTTGGCTTAAAGAATGCCAGGGCTACTTATCAAAGGATACAACTACGTTATTTCATGACATGATCCATAAGGAGTTAGACGTGTATATTGATGATATGATTGTTATGACTAAGATACCAAAGAGCATCCAGCAGTCCTGGAAAAGTTCATGGACAAAGTGATTCAATACAAGTTGCGGTTAAACCCAAAGAAGCATGTGTTCGCGGTAACCTCCGGGGAAGTGCTAGGATTCATAGTAGGGCCAAAAGGAAAAGAGATCGATCTAGACAAGATTAAGGCAATCCAAAGATGGATCTGCCAAAGACGGAAAAGCAAGTGAGAAGCTTTCTAGGAAAGATACAGTATATCAATAGGTTCATATCAAAGTTGTTTATAGTATGTGATCAATCTTCAAGCTTTTAAGGAAAAATCAACCAGTAAAGTGGAACGATCACTGCCAAATAACTTTCGATAAAATCAAGAAATATTTGTCAAATCCCCCAGTTTTGTGCCCACCAAAGTAAGGGAACCCTTAATTCTTTACTTGACATTGGAAGATGCTGGAATTGGAGCCATGTTAGCACAAGCTGATAAGGCCGGTGTTGAGAAGGCAGTGTATTACTTGAGCAAAAAGCTCTTTCCAAATGAACAGAAATATAACTTGATTTAAAGGACTTGCCTAACGATGGTATGGGTTACCAGAAAGCTTCAACACTACTTTCAGTCTTATAAAGTGATAGCAGTATCTGTGAACCCCTCCCCAAATATCAATGCATGTGAATGCATGTGACTAAGGAAGAAATGCACGTGATGTGTGAGTCGCCACCTTGTTTAATTGTTTTAGGGTAAACTAGGAAAAAACCCTAAGTGACTCCAATTTTAATTAACCTAAATGCTAGATTAATTAACCCAAATGGTTAAGGCATGGTCTATGAACCCGAGGTGGATCCCGAGACTATGTCATGCTGATGAACTAACCATGAATGAATGCTTTGCAAGGTGTAAGATGAAATAATTGGACCAATGAAAATGTTTATGTGATTTCGACTTGCCGCTCGGGGTTAAATCCCAAACGTGCCTAAGTACTTCCGTTTGAATGGAAGATCAAAGTCGACGTAGTTCGATAGGCCTCTTTTAGAAGGCTTTAAATGGGGATGCTTTATGCATGAGTGTGTGTATGCTTTGTGCATTTTTTTTAGGCATTTTGCCAAAGATTGATTTATTTTTTTAGGCATTTGATGCCAAAAATGTTGATTTTAATGGCTTTAAGCCAAAAGATTAATTCAGGCAATTGTTGCCAAAAATGTTGTGATTTAGGCGAGTGTCGCCAAAAATGCTTGATTTTAAGGCTTTTAGCCAAAAGATTGATTAATTTGAAGGCTTTTAGCCAAAAAGGTTAATTTAGGCAATTTGTTTGCCAAAAGATGATTATTTAGGCGATTGTCGCCAAAATGGTTGATTTAAGGCTTTTAGCCAAAATAAGTTGATTAATTTTAGGCATTTTGCCAAAAGATTGATTTAAGCGATTTGTCGCTGAAAGTAGTTAATCTATTTTATAGGCAATGTGTTTGCCAAAAATTGACTAACTGGATTGTAATGTAGGCAATTTTATTGCCAATAAAAACGTGTTTGAATTAAAGCTTTTTAGCCACAATTATCGATTAATTGGACTTAAGCCAGATTTGTTCGAAATAAAGGCGATTATACCATAGCTATTAATTAACTTAGGTATTTTAAGCCAATATTGTCGGATTTAGGCTTTAATACCACGATTATTTATTAACCGGGCATTTAGCCTAAACTTATTTATTTGAGGCAGTTTATTTGCCTAAAGATGTCATGAATGCATTTATGCAGTTATAGAATTATTAGGAGTAGAAGAGAAGCATGCATGAAGTGATAAAATTAAATAGGCAGAGTTTAGTTCATGTACCTGATTTAATCGACGGCCACTTCTTAACTCCAGGTTAAGCTCCTCGTTAAGGGAATATTAATTAATTTAATTTTAAATGACCAAATAACAAAACAAGAAAATAATAAAGCTAAATAAAAAATGCAGAAAAGCAGTAAAGAATCGCAAGGAGCGTAAGGGAGAAGGAGCGTCCGTCAACACAGACTGAGTGAGGAAAACAGAAGGCCCGGAGGCTGCTTTTATAGGCAAAAATCGGACTGTTTCGGCGGCCGGGCCGCCGGGGTTCGACGGCTGGGCCGCCGGGGTTCGGCGGCCGAGCTCGGCGGCTGGGCCGCCGGTGGTCGGTGGCTGGGCCGCCGGTGGTCGGTGGCCGGGTTCGGGGGCCGGGCCGCCGAGGCTCGGCGGCTCGAGCCGCTGGTGGCCGGCAGCTGGGCCGCCGGTGCTCGGCGGCTGGGCCGCTGGGCCTGGTGGTTTTGCTAATTCTCGCTCCGGAGGGTTTTCCGGGAGCTCCGGACCTCCGAAAAAATTCCGGGACCAGTTCCGCGATCCTCGCGACGTCCCGGACGTTTCATGTACCATATTGGCATACTTTCGGTAAACTTCCAAAATGGCCTTCGGTCCGGCCGGACTGCTTGCAATCCGGGAAAATTGGCTCTTTGAGCCTCAAAATTTGGGTGTTCACAGTTGCCCCCCACCGGCAACCATAAAAATGATTTATGGGAGTCGGTGGTTGTCTGAAACATAAATTTTGGAGGCGAAAATTTGACTCGTCCAGAAGACCCGCCTTTTGGCTATTTGCTTATAAATAGCTTGAAATTCACCCATTCTACTCATTCTAAACTTTCTACATACAAAAGTTCTCTCAAATTCTCTCAACTTTCAAAGCTACAAGACCACCTTCTTCTATGGCTCTTCCAAGCTACAGCAGCGACGAGGATTTCCTCGGGTCTCTAGGGATTTCTCTCGATGAGGTCGATCTTATGGCAGACGCAGATATTCACGCCTCCATGACCGGCATCTTCGCCCAGGTGAGTTCCCTTTCACTTTTATGCGTGCATATTATTTATTATTTGGGCCTTAGGACGAATTGTGAATTTTTTGGGCCTTAGGCCAAATTGTGATTTTTTGGGCCTTAGGCCAAATTGTGATTTTTTTGGGCCTTAGGCCAAATTGTGATTTTGGGCCTTAGGCCAAATTGTGAATTTTGGGCCTTAGGCCAAATTGTGAATTTTGAAAAATTTCCCGTGCTTACTGTTTTTATTAGTATGCATGCTAGGGTAGAACTAAGATATTACCCTTAGTAGGGAACCGAGGAGTAACTCTTAGGTTGATTTACCTTTTAGGACTCTCGTATTAAATTGGATGTGGGTGAGAGTTCTGTGGCTGGAATTCCGCTCGAACTATTCGATCCAAACAGCCCGGTTGGCGCGATCATCCGTCCATCTTACTTGGGCTATCTGAGGCATTTTGACATGGGTCGGAGTAACTAGAAGGAGTTATTATGTGCCTTGGCCGAAAGGTGGTGGGATACCACCAATACTTTCCATTTCTCTTGGAGCGAGTTGACAATGACCCCTACAGACTTTTCTGTGATCTCCGGGATCCCTTTCGGGATTCGGCCGATCGAGCTATATGATGACTGGAGGATTGATATCTCCTCCGACCGGATGGTGGAGCTGATTGGGATAGACCTGCCTCGGCTGGTCGAGCCAGGTTCTGCTACCCCTGCTTTGAGCATTTCCAGACGCTGGTTATCCCTCCAGGCCCCTAGCATCTATGCTAGATACGGGCCGGGAGAGCTGACGGCTACTCAGGTGGCCCGATTCACTTTATTGTTGTTGTTCGCTTCGACCTTTTGGTCCAACAGGAAAGAGAAGTTTAACCCTTCTATCTTGAAGAGTTTAGAGAATTTGGCCCTTTTAGAGGAGTATGACTGGGCCGGTGCTATCCTGAGCCGCATGTATGACGATATGTGTGACCTGAGTCGAGGCCATGGCAAGCTTAGCGGGACCTTCTACTTCTGGGAGGTAATGTAAAGAACATTCTCCCTTTCTGTGTTTTTCTGTTTATCTTGATTTTCCTTTCTCACTGATTCTTTTTTTCCGTTCTGCAGACTTAGGCATTCGAGTACTTTCCTTACACTCGCCCAGAGTTACTCCAGACTGATCCCGGATCAGGGCTGGCGCCCTCGGCTTGGAGATGGTACAAGTCAAACCTTCATCCCGTCCGGCGCAATAAGTCGCTGAAGGAGCTGAGAGCCTTTTTTGATACTTGTCCTCTGGAGCAGGTATATGCTTAGTATTTTTGGATATGTTAAAAAAAAAAGATTTATTAACATATTTACATCTTTTATAGGCCGAAGTGGGGCTGATGCCTGCCCGTCTACAGGGCTGGATTTAGGCTGATCCTGATTTCCAGCGGTCAGATGCCTTGTCTCAGCGGAGGGTGGTCCTGTCACACCCCATCATACAGCGATATTATTTGGGTGAGAGAGTGGACGTTCAGATAAGAGGCTGTCGCTCTGTCCCTTATCCCCCCCTGAGGATATACGAGCGGGTAAACAAATGAAGCTCACTGCTGCTCATACTGAGGGTATCCCTCATTTGGAGTTCATCATGGAAGGAGATTACGATGAGTTCTGCGTAATCTCTTTGATGCCGCCCATTGGGTCTCGGCTTGATAGTATCCAGAGGTCGGCTCCGTCCCCGCTGCTCGGTACCCGTTCTTCTCGGGCTTCGGGTCCCTCGACTAGGACTCCAAGGAGGAGGCCCATGACAGATCCCACTTCTTCCACCCCGGTTGGGAGGCCATCGCAGGCCGGGCCTAGCCGGTTGGTAGGTCCTTCCAGGGCTCCCCAGGCTATTTTGGAGGCTACCGGGCCGCTTCATCCAGACCTGGCCAGTCTACGTCTTCCATATAGCATTTCTTACTTTGTCCCTGACAGCCCTCCGGCTTTTCGAGAGGTCTCCCTGGAGGGCGTGGATCGCACGGTTCTTCCTTCCGAGGACATCACTAAGGTAAAGCCTGACACATCTCTCACAAAAAGGATTCATAGGAGATTCAATATTGACTTTTCTTTGTGTGATTTCCAGGTTCCTGTCGGGTTGGTCAACTAGATGATGGAGCTATTTCTCGGGATGCAGCAAGAACTAGCTGCGGCCTGGACTCAGATGGCCTTTGATGATCAGAGGAGGAGGAGGCCCCGCCGCTAATAGTTGCTAGATTTTCCTGCTTTCCTTTGTTTTTTTTTTTGTATTTTCTGTACTGAACCTTGGCCGTATTTATGAACTTTGGCTATGTTCCTGTACTGAACTTTATTTGTACCTGCACTTGGTTAGTAGTGAAAAATATGTATGCATGATTGTGAAATAGTAAAAAGATAGGATTTTATTTCGATCTATTCTAAACAAACATTTCTCCTTCTCTTTCTATTTTTTTTTATACTGAAAAGGACACATTTTCTTGAACTGGAAATTTTATATCAAAATATATATATATACACTTTTTTTTCTTTTTTTTTTTTTTTTTTTTTGCGGTGGCCACCGGCTCGGGCCGCCGCCTCCGGCAACTGGGCCGCCTGCGGGTGCGTCCTCCCTCTGTTTAAGCTGCTTTTTCTGCTTTTTTTTTATTCCCTCCTTTTTTTCCAAGCCACCAAAGATCTGGTCAGTTTCTTCTCTCTTTCTCTTCCTTATTATATTTTTTTTATTTATTATTTTTTATTATTTTATTTTATTTAAAATAACAATAAATAAAAATAAATAAAAGGACATGAATCCCTTCTACAACCATAGCATGCACAGTTGGACTAAGAGTCTCTCCAAAGTTGAAAAGATCAATTTGGGGAGGTACGGTCTTTCTCCCGTTATTACTCTTAGGGGTGTAATAGTTGATTGGGATTTTTTACGGGCCTATATTAGACTTTGGGACCCTAAAGCCCACGTTTTCCGGTTTGGGGCCATGATGGAGGAGATGTGCCCTCTTTTTGAGGAGTTTTGTGCTATCATAGGGTGTGACCCCAATGCCCCTTTGGTCAAGCATGAGGTGAAGATTGGGTATGTTAGGTCGTTTGAAAACTTGTTTCAGTTCAGCCGACCCCAAGCTAGGGCTATGATTGTTAATGACCAGAAGGCAATTCTGTTGCCCCTGATTGATGAATTTTCAGAGGCTTGCCTAGATGACCCAGACCGGATGAGGCTGAGAATGCGGGCCCTGGTTTTTTGTTTATTGGCTGGCTTCTTATTTAAGCAGGACCCAGGCTTTGGGGACTTGCGCCTCTGTCCCATGGTTAGACAAATGGAGGATATGGGTTGTATTGGCGGCATTGTGCTGGCAGAAACCATTAGGAGCCTTGACAGGGCTGCTTTAAGGTTTGACGACTGGACAGTTTCTCCCATTATTCTCCAGGTATCTTCCTTCTTCCCCTTTTTTTTTATGTTTTGTTATTATTTTTCATTCCCTTGTAATAGAAAGGATCCATTACTCAGGTTTGGTTGAAGGACCATCTTCGAGTGGTCACTGCTCCTACCTCCCTTCCTTATAACCCTTCTCAATATCGCATGCGGAGGATCTTGACCACACATCCTTCTATTGATGCATGGACTTCATGGTTGATTGAGTTGGGCCCAAATGAGATACTGTGGTTCATCTCCTGGTACAACATCACCCGCTTTATCCAGGCTAGCTTCCGCCATACCCGGGTTTACCTTTTAGGCCTTTCCCATTGTACTTGGTACTGCGCTTCGCGCGTTTTAAGGCAAATGGGGATAGACCAGACTGTTCCGATTATGGATGACTTTGCAGCTGATTCAGCCATTACCCCGGGCGTTACCCGAGCCGTCCTTAGGGCTTGGGTTAGAGATCATCGTATGATTAGGCCTTTACCTAATCCTGTCAGTGTTCAGACTTCTCCTGAGTATCGGGCTTGGTTCATTACTGCTGTCTGGTCGATTGAGAGACCAAGGAGGACTGCACTGCTGAGTGTTCTCGAAGGTTGGGTTCAGGCTAACACTGATCATGAGGTTGGGACTGGTGAGGAGATTGTGTTGGCTCCTCGGACAGGTGAGGCTGGACAGAGTTTAACAGCTAAGGAAGACTCAGAGGATGTTGCCCCACGGAGGAGACGAGACACCTAGACTCCTATAGGCTTTTACTATCTTTCTCTTATTTTGACTTTTATTTGGCTTTTGGATTTTTTCTTTGGATGTATTTTTTTTTGCTTTGGACTTGGATTTAGACTTCATTATTTGTTTGGACTCTTTTGCTTTCCGCCTGACTTTGGGCTGCTATTGGAATGAGATTTGACTCTTTAGCTTAAATTGAGAAAATCATTTAGCTTTCCAAGCATTTTCCAACTTTATTTATTTCAAGCTCTAATTTTTGCCTAAGCTGCCCTTTCGGGTTTTCAACTTAGCGAGCTTACCCATTTTTGTCTAAGCCGCCCTTTTTGGGTTTTCAGCTTAGCGGGCCCCGACTTTTGCCTAAGCCGCCCTTTCGGGTTTTCAACTTAGCGGGTTTTCCTTTTTTTTCTTTTTTTTTTGTTTTCTTCTTTTTTTTTATTTGGCAAAGAAGAATGAAATTATGAAATGATTTTTTTTTATTAATGTTTAGACCGCGCCCAAAGAGAGGGCTGTCTACATATCTCTGATATATAATTTCTTTTTTCCAAAGAGAATCAGGTCTAATGTAGTTCATCTTACATTATGCAATGATTACAATTACACAAAATATCTTTTTAACTGATCTAAATTACATGGATTAGTGAATTCCAAACCATCCAAATCAGTCAAAATAACGGCTCCGCCCGACAATATCTTCTTTAACACATAGGGTCCAGCCCAATGAGGACAAAACTTCCCACGTGGATCTATGATTGGTTGTCTAATCTCCTTCAGAACCAAACAACCTTCTTCCAGTTTCCGGTCTTTGACCTTCTTATTGAAATGCCGCGCTATTCTTTGATAAACTTGAGTTTGGTGGATTGCTCGCAATCGCTTTTCATCCATACCCAAGAGTTGCAAATGATAATTCTCAGCCCAATTTGCTTCGCTGATCTGGCTTTCTCGGATAACTCTCGCCGACTGAACGTCCAGCTCAATAGGCAACACTGCTTCCATGCCATATACTAAGGAATACGGGGTTGCCCCAGTAGGCATTCTGATTGAAGTCCTGTATCCCCACAAGGCATTTGGCAATTGTTCGTGCCAAGCTCTATGCTTTTGAACTGTCTTCTGCAAAATGACCTTTATAGCCTTGTTTGCAGCCTCTACGGCCCCATTTGTTTGTGGACGATAGGGTGAAGACTTGTGATGCTGAATCTTCTTTTGCTTCAGTAGGTCAGAAAATTCACTTTGAAAGTGAGACCCGTTATCAGTAATGATCTCAAATGGTGTTCCATACCGACAAAGGATGTTGGTACGAACGAACTGTGCTGCTTTCTTGGCATTCAAGACCGAATAGGAGGCTGCCTCAATCCACTTAGTGAAGTAATCAACAGCAACCAGGATGAATTGATGGCCATTGGAAGCCTTTGGATGGATATTTCCGATCACGTCTATGCCCCAAGTTGCGAAAGGCCAGGGCGAAGCAATGGGATTCAGATTGACCGGAGGCTGCTTTTGCAGCTTGGCAAAAATTTGACACTCATGGCACTTCCGCGTGTGCCTCACGCAATCTACATTCATGGTCGACCAGTAATAACCCAAGTTCATAATTTTCCGAGCCAAGGCTATCCCGTGCATGTGCGGACCGGACTCCCCATTATGCAAGGAATCCATGATGGTTTGAGCTTCCCCCTCATCAACGCACCTTAGGTGCAGGCCATTCCAACTTTTCCTATACAGAACTCCCCCAGTAAAGAAATATCCAGATGCTAACTGTCTCAATGTCCGTTGATCAGTCTTGGTGGATCCCTCCGGGTAGGCTTCATTTTGAAGATAATTCTGTATATCCCAATACCAAGGCTTGTCATCTACCAAATGCATGACGTGTGCTGGCTGTTTCTGTAGCCGTACTGTCAGAGGTCGAATGACTTGGTCTCCCTACATTAACCATGGAGGCCAAGGTAGCTAGGGCATCTGCAAACTGATTTTTGGTGTGCAGTAGGTAATGGAAAGATAGTTCCTCAAACTGTTGGGCCAATTCGTCCAAACGTTGTAGGTAAGGAACCAAACGCTCTTCCTTAATTTTCCATTTTCTCAAGGCTTGGGAGACTATTAAATTTGAATCCCCAAAAACCTTGAGGACTTTTATTTCCTTTTCCAGGGCCGCTTCTAACCCCTTGATGCAAGCTTCATACTCGGCTTCATTGTTAGTGCAGTCGAAGTCCAATTTGACTGCGATTGGGATGTATTCTCCACAAGGAGTTTTGAATACGAATCCAACCCCGTTTCCATGGTAGTTTGAAGCTCCATCAAAATACATTTCCCAGACTTCACTTTCCAAGCTCAATAAGTCTTCGTCAGGAAATTCTACCTCTGGCATTTGGTCTTCGACCGGTAATTCTGCTAATTGGTCAGCCAAGGCTCCACCTTTCACTGCCTTCCGTTGTACAAATTTTAAATCATAAGCTGCGAGCACTGATACCCACTTAGCCATCTTACAGTCAAGAACCGGCCTCTCCATAAGGAATTTCAAGGGGTTCGATTCAGAAATGACATAGGTTGTGTAAGACGAGAGGTAGTGCTGCAGCTTTGTACAGGCCCAAACTAGGGCCAGACACAACTTCTCTATCTTGTTGTATTTTAGCTCGTATTCTAGCATCCTTTTGCTTAAGTAGTACACGGCATTTTCTATCCTTGTATCTTCTGCTTGTTGAGCTAGCATTGCACCCATCGCTTCTTCTGTCACCGATAGGTATAATAACAAAGGCTTTCCTAGCCTTGGTGGCTGTAAAACTGGTGGGGATAGCAGATATTGCTTGACTTGGTCGAAAGCTTTTTGGCAATCCTCATTCCATATAACCGCTACTCCTTTCCTGAGTAATTTGAAAATCAGACCACAAGTATCGGCCAATTGATTAATGAACCGGCTGATGTACTGTAGCCTTCCCAGGAAACCCCGAACTTCTTTTTCCGTCCTCTATGCTGGCATTTCCAAAATGGCCTTGGCTTTTGAAGGGTCAATCTCTATGCCCTTCCGACTGACCATGTGCCCCAGAAATACTCCGGATGTAGCTCCAAATAGACATTTCGCCTGGTTGAGCTTCAAGTTGTACTTTCGAAGTCTAAGGAAGAACTTCTCAAGTGCTGTTGTATGCTCTTCAGCTGTTTTTGATTTGACAACCATGTCGTCCACATACACTTCGACTTCTTTGTGAATCATGTCATGGAAGATGGTTGTCGCCATTCTTTGATAGGTTGCCCCGGCATTTTTGAGCCCAAAAGGCATGACCCTATAGCAGTAGGTTCCCCACTCTGTGATGAATGCCGTTTTCTCTTTGTCTGGCAGATGCATCATTATTTGGTTGTACCCGACAGCGAGATCAGTCAAGGAGACCATCTCGTGTCTAGCCATACGGTCCACCAACAAGTCAATGTGCGGCAGGGGGAAGTCGTCCTTCGGGCATGCTTTATTCAAATCCCGATAATCCACACACATTCTGACTTTTCCATCCTTCTTAGGAACTGGCACAATGTTTGCTAACCATGTCGGGTAAGCAATGGGTTCTATGAACTTGTTCTCCAGTTGCTTGGCAACTTCCTCCTTGATTTTCAAGGACCATTCTGTCTTCAGCCTTATAAGCTTCTGTTTCACTGGCTTAGCCTCAGGGTATACCGGAATCTTATGCACCACTATTGCTGGGTCGATTCCAGTGATGTCACTTGACTTCCACATGAAGCAATCAGCAAATTTCTCCAAACATTTACTGACTTGTTCCCTGTTCATACAATCAGATGCAATGTATGTATGTTCATTTTCTTCTTTGCCAATCATTATTTTTTCCTTTTCATTTTTTATTTCATTTATTTGATTATTTTTGCTTGGAAATGCTTGGAAAGATAGACACGCAGGGTAGTCAAGAATTTGTAAGCCTTTATTGATTATGACGGAATCGTCTTCAAAAATTACATCGAATTTGAAATCTGGATCTTCTAGATCCGACACAGACGACTCAGAACTAGAACTGGACTCTGACTCGGTTTCAGACTCGGGGTCAGACTCGAACTCAGTACAGGACTTTTTTACAGATTTTGACTCTTGGTTTGACTCGGGAGGGGGGCTATCAGCAGTGCGATCCTCCTCGGCGTACCAGTTGGTAAGAGGTCCTCCGCTTGGCTCAATCAGGTTGAGCAAGTCTCGATTCTTGTCACTTCCGGAGATAACCGCAACCTCGTCAAAGAGACTAGGCTGTATAAAGTCTTCCGCCTCCAGTTCAGTTATGGTTTCGGGCTTGTTGCCCCAGACATCCGAGAATATCTCTAACCCAGGCAACGTCTTCTTAGCAGCCGGGCAGCGAAATGGTTCTTGGAAGCCACGATAAGGAATCGGTTCTCCCGGTTTGCAGAAGTAACCATTCAGAGTCAAGCGGTAAGGCCGCATCTGTATACTTACCTTCCTTCTCCCTCTACCTCTTTCAGCCCGGTCTGCATCAGCAGGCTCGTAGCCTAGTCCATAGGTCCCCTCATTCACCGGACACTCCCAGGCTTGTAGTGCGGGGTATGTTTTTCCTGATCTTGCCATAATCATTCCTGGCAGATAGGACATTTTCAGCATCAGAGGCACTATGCAGTTTATTTGCACCATCCCGAAATCAAAGAGAATTCAAGAGCTTGCAGTCTTTCCCTCTATAAACTGCACAGTGTCATATTGAAATCCCGAGAGGGGTAGGTTGGCAGTTTCAGGGTTGACCTCAAAGAGAGGCTGGCCCTTTGGCTTTTTGAGCTGACTGTAGTCATCCCCCTGAATGGTGATAACCTTGTCCTCATAGGGAAACTTGACCTTTTGGTGCAAGGATGAGGGTACTGCCTTAGTGTGATGTATCTAGGGTCGGCCCAGAAGCAGATTGAAACTAGTCGGTACATCAATTACCTGGAATGGGACTTCCATCACAGCCGGCCCAACTGTTAACTTCAGCGTAGCAACCCCCAACACTTCCCTCCGGTTACTGTCGTAAGCTTTCACTATTTGGTCCGATGGAGTGAAATCTGTTTCCTCCAACCCCAGACAGCTGGCTACCCTTAGTGGGCAGACATTTAGTGCTGACCCATTATCAATGAGAACCATGGGCACAGTTTTGTCTCTGGTCTGGACAGTGACATACAAGGCGTTATTATGACTGCCTCCCTCCTTGGGTAAATCGTCATCAGAAAACCCGATGCTCTGCATCTTAGACAATCGGGTAAGGGTGGATACTAGCACTTCGGGGCTAATCTCCACTGATGTCTGAAGTTGACTCAAAGCCTTGCAAAGAGCTTGGCGATGAGGAAAGGATGATGCTAGAAGTTCCCAGATTGATACCTTAGCTTGTGTCTTTTTTAGCTGTGCAAGTACCGGGTCTTCCTTTAGCTCCTCTGCCCTCTGGTAGGGTTTATTTTGGATTTTGTCCAAAACTAATGGTTCATATTGTCTCCCGCTCCTGGTTATAGCATCAAGCTCTTCGGTTAGGTCATTCAGATCCAAAACATAGATGTTATTCATTTCTAGGAACACTTCGAAAGGATCGATCAGTTCCTGGACGGCAACAATAGCATTTACCCCATGATTTAGTAAGGGATTAGTGCTAATGTTTGGCTTACTTCTTGGGATAATAGAGCCGTTGTCCACCAAGTCTTGGATACGGTTCTTAAGCGTCCAACACGCTTCAGTCTTGTGCCCATACCCCTGATGGTACTCACAATATTCATCAGCTTTGTAATTTCTTGGTAATGGGTTTGGTGGTGGCCTTGCTTCCAAGGGCTTGATATAGTTGGCCTTGACAGCCTCTCGGAAAACCAAAAGGATTGGCATCCCGAGATCAGTATAGGTTCTTCTGGACTGATTGCCATTTCTCATGTTCCCCACACGCAAAGGGTTAGTGGGGGTGATGCTTGCCACTTCGTGGACTTTACTAGCTTGGCTAGGTTTCTTGTACTTTGAGGTTCCTGAGTCTTCTTTCAGTTGCCCCATTTGAATCAGATCTTCTACCTTCGTAGCAGTGGCAATGAGTGACTGGAATGTTGGTAGGTACTGGGTTTGTAGTTGGTGTTGGTAGACAGGTTGCAGGTTCTTTATTATTATGTCCACCTGTTCTTGTTCAGAAGGCCGGTTAATCATCTGGGCGGCCTTGGCCCTCCACCTCGTAAGGAACGGGGAAAAGGGTTCATTGCTTTTTTGCTTGGTGGTTTCTAGTTCTCTTCGAGTGACATCCACCTCCATGTTATAGTGGTACTGTGAATTGAAGGCATTACAGATGTCTTCCCATGTTTTCATCTTAGAGCGGTCTAGGCTAACAAACCACCTCAAAGCAGCACCAGTGAGTGATTGTTGGAACAACTGAGCAAGGAGCTCGCTGCTCAATCCAAACGGGTTAAGGGCACCCACGTACATCTTCAAATGAGTTTTAGGACAAGTGGTTCCATAGAATTTGTCCATGTTGGGCATCTTGAACTTGGTTGGCAATCTTGCCTCGGGGAACAAGGACAAGGAGTCCATGTCCACCACTTCCTTGTGGGTTTTGAGAGCAGTGATAGATCTTTCCAGGAGTTCTAGCTTCTCTCTCATTCTCTGAGCTTCCAGCTCAGAAGCAGTTTTGGAGGGCACATCATCCAAGTTCAGGGTAGGGTTTGTAGGTTCAGCAACAGGACCCTGATTGGAAGCAGCAAGTCCATTTCCCCCGGCCGAAGCCCCATTTCCATTACCATTCCCATTACCCAATTCAGCTATCAGGGCAATCCTTTAGGTAGCCAATGCCTCATTCATTCTGGCCTCCATTCTGGCCTCCATTCTGGCCTCGAGCTGTTCAATGAGGGTTTGGATGTCAGCAAGTGAAGCCATTGGTGCAGGTAGGGTTGTTGGAGTTGTAGGTGAAGCTGGTGATAGCACTGTAGGTGTGACTGGCACTTGGGTAGGCACTCGGATTGTGGGTACCTGTAAGGATAAGGGTAGCTGGATTAGGTACAGTGGTGGGTGTGTCAGGGTAACTAATGTAGATCGACTCTTTTGTCCAACTGTGCATGAATGAGAAGGGTATTTCATGCTCTCTTTGTGTTTACCCCATGTTTATGATATGTCGTGAATGCGCATGACAACACGTCATAATCTATTTAATGGTATGGTTCACATCATTGGGTGCATACAGTCCTAAAGGATAGGTTCTATAGGCTATGACTCAAATAGAGAATCGGCTTATAAGGGACCCTTGAACCTTGAGTATGGATATACCTAACCACATGTGAAACAAAGAGTTTCGCGTGGGTCCAACGGTACGCATACCCATGGGCCACCCCCAAAAGGATTAGGGGCGGTTTGCGGTAACAGGGAGGACACTTTGGCTATCCGTCGACATAATCAATGAGACCTGCCGATCAGCGCTACTTGCTATCCAGACTCAGAAGTTTGAAAAGAGGGAGAAGAAATTCATTTTTTATGCAATGGAGAAAAGGATTCTCAATCGTGCAAATAAATCAACAAATTTAAATGTTTTAATCAAATTTGTCAATTAAGTTCAAATTTCCCCTCATCAAGCATTCTTAAAGAAAGAACACTCGATTTATGTCAAGGTACCCTGCAAAACAAAGCATAGTAAAATAAAACCCTAAAGAATTGCTAGTTAGTTTACACAGCAATTGTAGTCCACTTATGCAAAAAGATTGCACAGTTCCCCAGTGAAGTCGCCAAACTGTGAACCCCTCCCCAAATATCAATGCATGTGAATGCATGTGACTAAGGAAGAAATGCACGTGATGTGTGAGTCGCCACCTTGTTTAATTGTTTTAGGGTAAACTAGGAAAAAACCCTAAGTGACTCCAATTTTAATTAACCTAAATGCTAGATTAATTAACCCAAATGGTTAAGGCATGGTCTATGAACCCGAGGTGGATCCCGAGACTATGTCATGCTGATGAACTAACCATGAATGAATGCTTTGCAGGGTGTAAGATGAAATAATTGGACCAATGAAAATGTTTATGTGATTTCGACTTGCCGCTCGGGGTTAAATCCCAAACGTGCCTACGTACTTCCGTTTGAATGGAAGATCAAAGTCGACGTAGTTTGATAGGCCTCTTTTAGAGGGCTTTAAATGGGGATGCTTTATGCATGAGTGTGTGTATGCTTTGTGCATTTTGTTTAGGCATTTTGCCAAAGATTGATTGACTTTTTTAGGCATTTGATGCCAAAAATGTTGATTTTAATGGCTTTAAGCCAAAAGATTAATTCAGGCAATTGTTGCCAAAAATGTTGTGATTTAGGCGAGTGTCGCCAAAAATGCTTGATTTTAAGGCTTTTAGCCAAAAGATTGATTAATTTGAAGGCTTTTAGCCAAAAAGGTTAATTTAGGCAATTTGTTTGCCAAAAGATGATTATTTAGGCGATTGTCGCCAAAATGGTTGATTTAAGGCTTTTAGCCAAAATAAGTTGATTAATTTTAGGCATTTTGCCAAAAGATTGATTTAAGCGATTTGTCGCTGAAAGTAGTTAATCTATTTTATAGGCAATGTGTTTGCCAAAAATTGACTAACTGGATTGTAATGTAGGCAATTTTATTGCCAATAAAAACGTGTTTGAATTAAAGCTTTTTAGCCACAATTATCGATTAATTGGACTTAAGCCAGATTTGTTCGAAATAAAGGCGATTATACCATAGCTATTAATTAACTTAGGTATTTTAAGCCAATATTGTCGGATTTAGGCTTTAATACCACGATTATTTATTAACCGGGCATTTAGCC
The DNA here is from genome assembly GCF_041381405.1 of Jatropha curcas. Taxonomy (NCBI): domain Eukaryota; kingdom Viridiplantae; phylum Streptophyta; class Magnoliopsida; order Malpighiales; family Euphorbiaceae; genus Jatropha; species Jatropha curcas. Next base: position 13,751,238 of record NC_143152.1, on the reverse strand, counting down.
TAAACTTATTTATTTGAGGCAGTTTATTTGCCTAAAGATGTCATGAATGCATTTATGCAGTTATAGAATTATTAGGAGTAGAAGAGAAGCATGCATGAAGTGATAAAATTAAATAGGCAGAGTTTAGTTCATGTACCTGATTTAATTGACGGCCACTTCTGAACTCCAGGTTAAGCTCCTCGTTAAGGGAATATTAATTAATTTAATTTTAAATGACCAAATAACAAAATAAGAAAATAATAAAGCTAAATAAAAAATGCAGAAAAGCAGTAAAGAATCGCAAGGAGCGTAAGGGAGAAGGAGCGTCCGTCAACACAGACTGAGTGAGGAAAACAGAAGGCCCGGAGGCTGCTTTTATAGGCAAAAATCAGACTGTTTCGGCGGCCGGGCCGCCGGGGTTCGGCGGCCGAGCTCGGTGGCCGGGCCGCCGGAAGCCAGCGGCTGGGCCGCCGTGCCTGGTGGTTTTGCTAATTCTCGCTCCGGAGGCTTTTCCGGGAGCTCCGGACCTCCGAAAAAAATTCCAGGACCAGTTCCGCGATCCTCGCAACGTCCCGGACGTTTCAAGTACCATATTGGCATACTTTCGGTAAACTTCCAAAATGGCCTTCGGTCAAGCGGTCCGGCCGGACTGCTTGCAGTTCGAGAAAACTGGCTCTTTGAGCCTCAAAATTTGGGTGTTCATAGTATCAAGGATGGATCTCGTCAGATATTTGTATGGAACACCAATACTATTGGGGAAGCAAGCAAGATGGCTAATCCTGTTGTCAGAATTTGATATTGAATATGCCACAAAGAAAACCGTCAAAGGACGAGCAGTTGCAGACTTTTTAGCAGCACATCCAGTGGAAGACAATGAATAATGGGAGATTGACTTTCCTAATGAACATCTGAATGTGATAGAAAAGAAAGGATGGAAGCAATGGTTTAGCTCATAGCAAGCTGAGTAGGCATTTTGCTAGAATCTCCACAAGGAGGGATTATCCTGATGTTAAAGAGATTACAATTTGTAGTCACGAATAACATGGTGTGGGTCCCGTATATGTATGGCACAACCCAAGAGGGGGGTGAATTGGGTTTTCAAAAAATAAATTTTAGATTTTAAAATAAAATATAGAATTCTAAGTGCAGCGGAAAAATAGAAAACTTGTGAGAATAAAATATGGATTAGAACTTCCTCACAATGTTCTATAGACAGACTATGCAAAGTGCAGCTATTAATTAGAACTGCTTCACAATGTCTTATTCAATATTAGAACTTCTCTATGACAGAAAGCTATTGTATTTAGAACTTCCTCATAAAGTTTAGAAAATCATATAAGACTGTGTGAGAGACAGTTATTGAAATTAGAACTATTTCACAGAGCTTTAACTAGGTTTAGAAAATTGATTAGAAACCCAAGTAGTGAAATATACTGTAAATAGAAGAATTGTTTAGAACTTAGTATATTCACTTATCAGAATTCCAAAGTTCTAATGTTCAAAGAAGATAAGACTTATTTCAGTTTTAGAACATCAAATTTATTAACAACTTTAGTATTTCTAAAATATAAATAGAAGTGTGAATAAAGCAGTATCAAGCAAAACTTCAGAAATTAAAAACATCAACACAGTGATTTATAGTAGTTCGGCACAAACTCGCCTACATCCACTCCCCAAGACTCATCTTGAGATCCTCAACTATGGTATCTCTTTTCAAGGGTAAGAGACAAACCAACAGTACAAGGTAATAGATCAACACCTAGATCTACCCTTTATCCCACTAGATTTTCCAAAAGTTCTAGTTAACCTCAACCCTTTCTGTTTTTGGTAGAGTACAGAAACTTAATTCAAAACATTAGAATCTCTCTCACGGAGAAGGTCGCTTGATAACCTCTTTCACAATAGCTTCTCACTTAAGCTATTACACAAATGTTTATCAAATAATAACCTGTCTCTTATAGATTACAAAATCTAAATAGACAGACAGAAATGCACATATAAGCATAGGAAAAACAGTTTTTCAGATTAGAAAATCATTTAGAACACAGAACCGTTTTTCAAAAGTAGTGATAAAAATTCTTTTCTCTTTAAAGATAAAAACGTGAAGTGTAAAGATGAAAAGAAAAATGGGGGTAAAGAGTAAGTTTTGAGAGATAAAAGATGTGATCAATATGTGAATACTCTTAAAACGAAAACTCTTTCTTCCACTTAGTTCAAAGCGTGAAAACACCTTTTTATAGAGAGATTTCTCACTCTCGTTTTTAGAAAGTGGATATTTCATTTTGAAATCAGAATATTTGCTTTCCTTATTTAGAAGATATGAGAATCTTAGTTATCAAAAACTTGTTTTATCCTTTTGGTAAGAAAATAAAAGCCGATCTTCCTTTCCTTTAAACATAAAGATTTTTGAAAGCATTTTATTTGGAAAATATTTTTTCGAAAAGATACTACTTACTAAAAACGAAAAATGAGATCTTCCTTCGTTTTAGGTAAGAGAATAAATTAAAATTTTTTAGATCTTGAAAGATAATTTCCGAAAAAGAAAACATATGATTTATTACCAAAATCGTTTAGAGACATAATCTCTTTAATTTTAGGTAATTAAATCGTTTTGATTTTTAAAGAATATTTTCGAAAATAAAATTTTTTATGAAAGAATTTATTTTGAAGAATCTAATTTCCGAAAAATATTTTTGATGAGAGAAAAATTAGTTTATGTGCTTATAGATGAATTTTCTCTCTATCCTACAATGTATCCTAAATACCTAACCACTAAGGTCTTCGAATATCTTCACACACTATGGATTTTGTAGGACTTGCCTTTTTTGTTTTCTTTCCATAAGAATTCTGCATAAAATAATATTAGCACAAATAATATAATTTAAATTTATTTGTTTTGTTTTAATCATTAAAATTCCGAGATTAGAATTTGACCCTTGAGCCAACAATCTCCCCCTTTTTGATGATGACAAAACCAATAAATTTAGCAAACATAAAAACGTGTGCTCCCCCTAAATTTTATGCATATAAGTTCTAATAAAAGAAAAATTAGAACAGAATTCCAACGATATTACCTACAAAGACAAAAAAAAATTGTTCACAACACATAAAGACAAATCAGAGAGGCTTGAGATCAGTTCTAAGTCTCTTAGAACTTCTCAAATTCTGAGCTGGAGCAGTTTCGGAAGAGCTTTCAGGCCGTTTAGAAGAAGGGTGCAATGGAGGCTTTCTTCCATGAGTCCTATGTTTACCCGCAGTGTGCTTAACCCTCTTTGGCTTCTCTGAGATAGGAGTGTAGGGTGTTCCTTTAAATTTCAGAGTAGCTAATTTCCTTCCATTCACATCTTTCATCCTTTCCAAGGTCTCAATGAGAGACTGATTCTGTTCAATCACAGTCTTGCAATGCTTTATTGCCTCATCGAGTTCCTTGTTATGCTCTTCTATTATCTCTCTCTCCATTCTTCCTAGCATAGCTTCCCTACTCCTTTGAGTTGATAAGAGCTCATATTCTTTTTCTGTTTTGACCTCAGTTGACTTTTCTTCATCACTTAATTCTAGCTTCTCTGTCTCAGCATCACTGACTTCTTCTATTTTCTTTCCTTTTTCAACTTTTCCAGACTCCTTTTTCTCTTCTATTTCTTCTCCTTTTTCTAATTTTGCTTCCTTCTCAGCAGCTTTCTCTTTTTCTGTCTCTTCCTTCTTTTCTTCTTCTAATTTCTTTTCTTCTTCTCCTGCTTCCTCTATCTTTTCCTCTTTCTTTGTTTCTCCTAATTTAGCTTTTCCTTTGTCTTCTCTCTTCTTCTTTTTCTCAGCCTCTTCTTTTTCTTTCTTTTCTTTCTCAACTTCTTCTTTTTCTAACTTTTCTTTTTCAGCTTCTTCTCTTCCTTTCTCTTCTTTCTTAGTTCCTTCCTTTCTTTTCTCTTCTTTCTCTTTTTCTTCTTCACCTTCTTCATCTTTCATTTTTAATGACCTGCTGTCTAGTTTTGAGACATTATACCCATCACTCTCCTTTGAATCAACATCAAGAAACTCAAACACTGGTGTAAGTATCATTCCATAGGGTAGTTTCTTAGGGTTGTTCTGCATCTTGTCAAAGATAATATGACATAGGTTGAGAGGCTTCTTCTCAACTATGTGCCACATCATGCACAACTCAACCTGATTCACATATGTGAGTGAGGCACTCTTGGGATAAATGTAATGCACAATTAGTTTGTATAGCCATTTCATACTGTCTGTCAAATTTGAACATTCAATAGTGCCCTGTTTGTCAGCAGAAGCCCTTTTCACAATTTTCTTCACAAAGTCTTCCTTTTTGTACTCACTAACCCTAGTGATATCCTTAATTTTCGTCACCCTAGACCCAGCATTTGGCAAATCAAAAATCTTGCTCAAGTCAGCGTAAGACAACGCTTTGATCTCACCCTTAAGCTTTATAGAGATCGACTCTATTCCACTAACCTTAAGAGAGCCGTAGAACTCTTTAACTAAACTTTCATAACACAGTCGGTTTAACGACAGGAAACTCATCCATCCTTCAAGCTCAAAGAGTTCCTTGAAATCAAACTCATTACTACCAAAGAATTTCCAATCAATCACATATGAACGCATGAGAGGATATGGTGAGAGGACAGATTTACCTTTGTCGCGTGCCCTAGCTACTTGTTTCTTTGAAGTAGCAGTTTCGATTTTTCCTTTCTCTGGTTCCTCTTCTGGCTTTTTCTGTTTCAACTCCTTTTGCTCATATTTCTTTGAAAGCCTTTTTAGGAGTTGAAGTTCTTGCTCAGTTAAGGAATCAGATGAGGAGGTGGAACTTGATTCGGCCATTGTTGAGATTTTTGAAACACAGAACAGCTTAGGGTTTTGTTAGCAAGAGAGCAATAGAAAGAATATGAAGCAGTTAATAGAGAGACAAGAACACTTAATTGGCGGAAGAAAATAAAGAACAATTTTTAAATGAATTCAAAACAACAAATAGAATAAAATAAAATAATAAAAAAATAATAAAATAATAAAACAATGAAACCGCCAAAGTACTAAGGATACGAAACATAATAAAATAAACATACATAATAAATTAACGATTTTTGGATTTGGTCTAAAGCAAGATTCTGATAGTGAAATTAGAAAGTCATATCAGAGCAATATGCATTTTTCTTTAGACAAAAAAAAAAAAAACGTTTTTCACACAACAAGAAAAAAAAAAAAAGAACATAGCAAGTGTTTCATTTTCGAATATAGAAAGCAGTTTAGAACAAACTTACAGAGTTCTAAAGTTACGAGTTTAAAACTAACATACCAAGTTCTCTTCTAATTTAGCAGAATTGACTTTCATTCAAAGGTTTAGTAAAGATATCTGCCAATTGCTTTTCTGTAGGAATGAACTCAATTACTATGTCACCTTTTTGTACATGATCACGTATGAAGTGATGTTAGAGTTCTATATGCTTGGTTCTAGAATGCTGAACTGGATTTTTAGATAAATTGATAGCGCTCATGTTGTCACACTTGATTGGCACTGTTTCTAATTTCAGTCCATAGTCTGCTAACTGTTGTTTGATCCATAGAACTTGTGCAACACAACTTCCAGCAGCAACATATTCCGCTTCTGCAGTAGAAAGAGCAACAGATGTCTGTTTCTTGCTAAACCATGATACAAGGGCGCTGCCAAGAAATTGACAAGTCCCAGACGTGCTTTTTCTATCTATTCTACTTCCTGCAAAATCAAAATCACTATACCCAATAAGATCAAATATATCAACTTTAGAATACCACAGACCCAAATTAGAAGTTCCACAAAGATATCTTAATATTCTTTTTACAGCAATTAAATGAGATTCTTTGGGACACGATTGAAATCTAGCACATAGACAAACACTAAAATGTATGTCTGGTCTGCTTGCCGTTAGATATAGTAAAGAATCAATCATACTTCTAAACATCTTGATATCCACATCCTTACCTTTTTCATCTTTTTCTAATTTTGATGATGGACTCATTGGTGTACTACATACCTTGGCATTTTCCATTTTGAATCATTTCAACAATTCTTTAGTATACTTTTCTTGATTGATGAAAATTCCATTTTCACATTGTTTGATTTGAAGTCCAAGGAAGAAGTTAATTCTCCTATCATACTCATTTCGAACCCACCCTGCATAATCTTAGAAAATTCCTTACAAAGAAGATCATTAGTAGATCCAAAGATTATGTCATCAACATAAATTTTTACAACTAGAATGTCATGTGCTTTATTTTTTATAAATAGTGTTGTATCAACCTTTCCTCTTAAAAAACCATTTTCTAATAGAAATTTACCCAATCTTTCATACCAAGCTCTAGGAGCTTACTTCAAACCATAAAGAGCTTTAGTAAGTTTGTAAACATGATTAGGTTTATCAAAAATTTCAAAACCAGGAGGTTGTTCTACATACACTTCTTCATTTAGAAAACCATTTAGAAAAGCACTTTTCACATCCATTTGATACAACATGAAGTTTTTAAAACATGCAAATGCACAAAGCATTCTAATGGCCTTAAGTCTAGCAACCGGGGCAAAGGTCTCATAAAATCGATTCCTTCTTCTTGGTTGTACCCTTGAGCCACTAATCTTGCTTTATTTCTCACAACGTTAACTTGTTCATCAAGCTTATTTCTAAACACCCACTTTGTTCCAATAACAGAATGGTTCTTAGGTCTAGAAACAAGTTTCCAAACTTGGTTTATCTCAAATTGATTTAGCTCTTCTTGCATAGAAAGAATCCAACTTTCATCATTTTGAGCATCTTTTAAATTCTTAGGTTCTAATTGAGAAATGAAAGCAACATTACCAAAATATCTTTCAAGTTGAGCTCTTGTCATCATACTTTCTGAGGGATTATCCATAATCTCTTCTTGAGGATGATACTTATGAAATCGCCATTCTTTTGGTAATTGAGAATCTTCATTTTCTGTTTCTGGCATTTGACTTTCAACTATATTCTGATCTTCATGTTCTACTTCTGGTTCAGCCTAATTATCAATGTTCTGCTCGCTTTCTGGCTGTTCTAGTTGTTCTGATTGTTCATTCTGCTTTTCATGATTAGAATCTACAACATCATCACTTTCTAATGTTCTAGATGTAGAGTCAGATTCATCAAACACAACATGAATAGATTCTTCTACAACTAGAGTCTTTTTATTAAATACTCTATATGCTTTACTATTACTAGAATATCCCAGAAAAATACTTTCATAAGATTTAGCATCAAATTTAGCAAGATGATTTTTCTTGTTATCTAGAATAAAGCATTTGCACCCAAAAATGTGAAAATAACCAATATTTGGTTTTCTACCTTTGTATAGCTCATATGGGGTCTTTTTAAGTTTAGATCTTACCAAAGCCCTGTTTTGAATATAACAGGCAGTGTTAACTACTTCTGCCCAGAAATACTTTGGTAGTTTAGAATCACTTAGCATGGTTCTGGCCATTTCTTGAAGTGTTCTATTCTTGTGTTCCACCACCCCATTTTGTTGAGGTGTTCTAGGTGCTGAGAAGTTATGGAAGATTCCTGACTCGTTGCAAAAAGCATCAAATTTCTGATTTTCAAATTCTCCTCCATGATCACTTCTAATTGCCGTGATATTGTATCCTTTCTCATTTTGTATTCTCTTGCAAAGATGAACAAACATGTCATATGACTCATCCTTATTTCTAAGGAAGAGTGTCCAGGTGAATCTAGAGTAATCATCTACAATAACAAATGCATAGAATTTTCCTCCAAGACTAGAAGGAGTAATTGGACCGAATAGATCAAGGTGTAGTAATTCTAAAGGTCTAGAAGTAGAAACCATGCCCTTGGATTTAAAAGATGTTCTGGTTTGTTTGCCCATTTGACAAGCATCACAAATGTGATCTTTTTCGAATTTCAACTTTGGCACAGTTTAGAAATAAGGTGCATGCTTGTATGTCCAAGTCTTCTATGCCATAACCAACTAGAATTATCAGCAGAAACTAAACATATATCTTGGTTATGCATATCAGAGAGATCTACTAGGTATATATTTCCAAACCTTTTTCCAACGAATAAGGTTTTATTATCATGCATGTTCTGAACTTCACAGTGAGAAGGTTCAAAGATCACTCTTCTATTTTTATCACAAATCTGACTAACACTTAACAAGTTATAATGTAATCCTTCTACTAAGCATACATCTTCTATTGAAGGATTAGAACCTACAACACAAATACCAACGATTTTACCTTTTGCTTTGTCTCCAAAGCTTACTGTACCTCCCTTTTTCTTTTCTAATCTGGTGAACTTCTTTCTATCACCAGTCATATGCCTAGAGCAAGCGCTGTCCATGTACCACATTTCTGTTTTCAGCTCACTTCTTAGGCACACTTGAAAAGATCAAGCAGATTTAGGTACCCAACTCATATTGGGTCCTGGAGGGTTAGTGGTAACAGGTGCATTTAGCTTACTATGATTTTTCTTTCTATTGAAACTTTGATATTCTAAAGTTACAACATTAGAAACAACATTTTTCTTATTAGAAACACAATTCTATTTAGAAATGCTACCATAGCTAGAACTTGTCTTTTCTTTAGAAAACGATTCTGAAATTGATTTTAGAATTCTAATCTCAATTTTCAAAGATTCATTTTCAGAATTCAGATATTTACATTTTTCTTCAAGATGTGTCAAATTTTCAGAAAATCGATTATTATAATTTTTAAGATCTTTGATTTCTGTGATAAGATCTTTGCATGTAACTTCTTGATAAAAAGCATCTTTTAAATGATTACTTTCAGACTTTAATTTTTTGAAATCTTTCTTTAGAACTTTATGCTTTCTAACAAGCTTTTCAAACTCATTGCAAAGATTATTGTAAGTATTTAGAAGATCATTTTCTGATTCAGGTTCAGAAATACTTACAGTGCTTTCTTCATGCTTTTGGACCGTTGCATTTGTTTCATTGATTTCAGCTTTCTGTGTTGAAGTCAGAGTACTGATTTCTTTGGAGTCAGAATCGATGGTAGCCATTAGACAGATATTAGCAATTTCTTCTTGATCATTGTGGCTTTCAGAATTAGAATTATCTGAATCACTCCAAGCAGCTACGAAAGCCTGCTTCAGCTTCTCCTTCGTTGACTTCTTTTTCAATTTAGGACAATTAGGCTTGATATGTCTAGGTCTGTTGCATTCATAACAAACCACTTCGGAAGGTTCTTTCTTAGATAAGTTACCATTTTTGGGTAAAAAGTTCTTTTTGTTAAACTTTTTCTGTGGCCTTCCACTCTTTTTATAGAACTTTTTGAATCTTTTAGCAACAAGTGCTAAATCATCACTATCAAGATCAGAAGAACTTTCTTCACTAGAATCTACTCTCAAAGCCAGTCCTTTACTATCAAGATCAGAAGAACTTTCTTCACTAGAATCTACTCTCAAAGCCAGTCCTTTCTTTTTCTTATCTTCTATAGTCAAAGAAGATTTCATTTCTTCTGAAACAAGAGCTCCTATAAGATAATCATAAGTGACGGGAGTCTCTTTGTAATTCATGACAGTTCCTATAGAATCCCATTTTTTAGGTAGAATTCTAAGGATTTTCTTAACTAGCTCATCTTCTGAAATTTCCTTGCCGAGAGTTCTCAAAGGATTAACTATATTAGTAAATCTAGAATTTAACTCTGCAATAGTTTCTCCTTCCTTCATACTAAACATTTCATATTCTCTCCAAAGGATATTTATTCTGGATTTCTTTACTCTATCTGTACCCTCATAGGTAACTTTAAGTTTTTCCCATACTACTGTCGCAAATTTACATCCAGACACTTTGTTGTATTCTGTTGCATCTAAAGCACAATGAAGAATATTGATAGCTTTTGCATTTATAGCAATATCATTCCAATCAGCATATGTATATTCTTCTTCTGTTTTTCTAATACTCTCATCTCCTACAATTCTCATGGGAATACGAGGACCAGTAATAACGTTCCTCCAGCAGTTTATATCAACTGATTTCATGAAATTTTCCATTCTAGTTTTCCAATAAGAGTAATTAGAACCATTGAACAAAGGAGGTCTAGAAACAGATTGACCTTCTAACGAAGTAAGAGGAAGTGAGGTTGCCATGGGATCTTATCTCTTAAGCGGTTAAGCTTCAGTAAGTCAAGAGCCAAGGCTCTGATACCAGATTGTGGGTCCCATATATGTATGGCACAACCCAAGAGGGGGGGTGAATTGGATTTTTAAAAAATAAATTTTAGATTTTAAAACAAAATATAGAATTCTAACTGCAGCGGAAAAATAAAAAACTTGTGAGAATAAAATATGGATTAGAACTTCCTCACAATGTTCTATAGACAGACTATGCAAAGTGCAGCTATTAATTAGTGTGAACCCCTCCCCAAAATATCACCGGCATACGAATGCATGTGACTAAGGGTAGAAATGCACGTAAATGTATGAGTCGCCACCTTGTTTAATTATTTTTAGGGTAAACTGTGAATACTCAAATTTTGACCTTGCTACAGTAACTTTGACTTTTCTACAGTGTCAATGCCGGACTGCAAACAGTCCGGCTGGACCGAAGGCCATTTTGGACATTTACTGGAAGTATGCCAATATGGTACTTAAAACGTTCGGAATGTCGCGAGGATCGCGGAACAGGTCCCGGAATATTTTTCTGAGGTCCGGAACTCCCGGAAAAGCCCCTGGAGTGAAATACGGGGGATCCCACCGCACACGGCGGCGCCGGCTCCGGCGGCAGTAGCCGCCCCGCCTCCCGGGCGGCAGCAGCCGCCCAGCCGGGCGGCAGCTGCCGCCCTGCCAGGCGGAACCTGTCGCCCAGCCAGGCGGCAGCTGCCGCCAAGCCTCCTGGGCGGCAGCTGTCGCCCTGCCAGGCGGCACCTGCCGACCTGCCGCCCAGCCAGGCGGCAGCTGCCGCCGAGCCTCCTGGGCGGCAGCTGCCGCCCTGCCTGGCGGCACCTGCCGCCCTGGACCCGAAAATAGCCTATAAATAGGCCATTTTCAGTCCAATTTTGACACTCTCTGTCTGTGTTGACGGACGAAACCCTCTCCCTCTCACGCTCTTTGCGTCCTTCTTTACCGCTTTTTGCATTTTAATTTAATGTTCATTGCATTTTATTATGATATTTGACCACTAAAATTAAATAAAATTAAGATTAATTAATATACCTAAACGAGGAGCTTAATCTGGAGTTAAGAAGTGGTCGACGATTAAATCAGGTACGTAAATGAAACTCTGCCTATTTAATTTTAGCACTTCATGCATACTTCTCCTCTACTCTTAATAATTCTACAACTGCATAAATGCATTCACGTCATCATTTAGACAAATAAACTGTCTTAATTAAACACGATTAAGCTTAAATGTCCGGTTAATTAATAACCGTGGTATTAAAGTTTAAATTCGACAATATTGGCTAAAAGAGCCTAGTTAATTAATAACTACGGTTCAATTGCCTTATTTCGAACAAATCTGGCTTAAGTTCAATTAATCAATAATTGTGGCTAAAAGCCTTAATCAATCACGTTTTTTGGCAACAAAATTGCCTACATTTAATCAATCAATTTTGGCAACTAATTGCCTACGGTCTAATCGATTTTTAGCAAACAAATTGCTTATAAATGAGATTAACCATTTTAGCGACAAATCGCGTAAAATCGACATTTTTGGCAAAATGCCTTAAAATGAACCAATTTTCGGCCAAAGGCTTAAAATCAACCATTTTAGCGACAAATCGCGTAAAATCGACATTTTTGGCAAAATGCCTTTAAAATCAACCATTTTCGGCTCAAAGCCGTAAAATCGACATTTTTGGCAAAATGCCTTAAAATGAACCAATTTTTGGCTAAATGCCTTAAAACCAACTTTTTTGGCGACGAACGCCTAATCGAATCAATCGATCTTTTGGCAAAATGCCTAAACAAAAATGCACGAAGCATACACACAATCATGCATACACACAATCATGCACGAAGCATACACAAAATCATGCATAAAGCATACACACAAAATGCACAAAGCATACACAAAATCATGCACAAAGCATACACACAAAATGCACAAAGCATACACAAAATCATGCACAAAGCATACACACACTCATGCATTAAGCATACACCTTCAAAGTCCTTCAAAGAAGACCTATCGAACTACGTTGACTTTGATCTTCCATTCAAATGGAAGTACGTAGGCACGTTCGGGATTTCACCCCGGGCGGCAAGTCGAAATCATCGAAATCACTTAAACATTTCATTAATCCATCATTCACCTTGCAAAGCATTCATTCATCGGTTAGTTCATCAGCATGACATAGTCTTGGGATCCATCTCGGGTTTGCATACCATGCCTTACACATTGGGATAATTAATCTAGTAACTAGGTTAATTAAAATTGGAGTCATTTAGGGTTTTTTCCTAGTTTACCCTGAAATAATTAAACAAGGTAGCGACTCACACACTCACGTGCATTTCTTCCTTAGTCTCATGCATCCACATGCCTATGACATTTGGGGAAAGGGGTTCACAGTTTGGCGACTTCACTGGGGAAGTAATATGTAATCATTTTAAAAGTGGACTACGATTGTTGTGTAAACTAACCCGCCCTTCTTTAGGGTATTATTTTACAATGCTTTGTTTTGCAGGGTATCCTAGCACGAATCAAGTGTTCTTTCTTTAAGAATACTTGATGAGGAAATTTGAACTTAATTGAAACATCTAATTAAGACATTAAAACTTGTTGATTTATTTGCACGATTGAGAATCTTTTTCTCCATTGCATAAAAAATGAATTTCAAATGAATTTCTTCTCTCTCTGTTCAAACTTCTGAGTCTGGATAGCAAGTAGCGCTGATCGGCAGGTCTCTTTGATTATGCCGACGGACAGCCAAAGCGTCCTCCCTGTTACCGCAAACCATCCCTAATCCTTTTGGGGGTGGCACATGAATATGCGTACCGCAAACTCTTTGTTTCACATGTGGTTAGGTATATCCATGCTCAAGGTTCAAGGGTCCCTTAATAAGCCGATTCTCTATTTGTGTCATAGCCTATAGAACCTATCCTTTAGGACTATATGCACCCAATGGTATGAATCATCTCATTAAAATAAATTATGACGTGTTGTTGTGCGCATTCACGACATACCATAAGCATTAAATAAAAAAAAAAAGGAACACAAAACACTCTTCTGTTTTTCAGTCATGCACAGTTGGACAAAGAGTCATTCTCTCTCATATCAGCTATCCTGATACTACTATACCCTTAATCCAGTTACCCTCATACTTACAGGTACCCCCTGTTCAAGTACCAACATTAGTGCCAACCACACCTACTGTGCTATCACCAACCTCACCAATTTCAACTGCACCAATGGCATCACTTTCTGACATCAAAAACCTTATAGAACAAATGGAAGCAAGAATGGAAGCTAAAATGAATGAGGCATTGGCTGCCCAAAGAATTGCTCTATTAGCTGAACTAGGCGGTAGTAATGGAAATGGGGCTCCAGTTGGGGGAAATGATAATGCTGCCTCCAATCAAGGACCTGGTGCTGCATCTGCATCCTCAAACCCTATCCCTAACTTGGAGGACACGCCCTCCAAAACCGCTTCTGAGTTAGAAGCTCAGAAAATGAGAGAAAAACTTGAATTGTTGGAAAGGTCTGTTACTGCCCTTAAAACACACAAAGAAGTGGTGGACATGGACTCCTTGTCTCTGTTCCCCGAAGCAAGACTACCAACCAAGTTCAAAATGCCAAACATGGACAAATTTGATGGAACTACTTGTCCTAAAACTCACTTGAAAATGTATGTGGGTGCCCTTAACCCGTTTGGATTGAGCAGCGAGCTCCTTGCTCAGTTGTTCCAACAATCTCTCACCGGTGCTGCATTGAGATGGTTTGTCAGTCTAGACCGGTCTAAGATGAAGACTTGGGAGGACATCTGTAATGCATTCAACTCACAGTATCACTACAATATGGAAGTGGATGTAACCCGAAGGGAGCTAGAAACCACTAAACAAAGGAACAATGAACCTTTCTCCTCGTTCCTTACGAGGTGAAGAGCCAAGGCCGCCCAAATGATTAACCGACCTTCTGAGCAAGAACAGGTGGACATAATAATAAAGAACCTACAGCCTGTCTACCAACACCAACTACAAACTCAATACCTACCATCGTTCCAGTCGCTCATTGCCACTGCTACGAAGGTAGAAGATTTACTTCAAATGGGACAATTGAAAGAAGACCTAGGAACCTCGAAGTACAAGAAACCTAGCCAAACTGGCAAAGTCCACGAAGTGGCAAGCATTACCCCCACGAATCCTTTACGTGTGGGAAATATGCGAAATAGCGGTCAATCGTCAAGAAGAACATACACTGATCTCGGGATGCCAATCCTTTTGTGTTCCGAGAAGCTGTCAAAGCAAACTACATCAAACCTTTGGAGGCAAGACCACCACCCAACCCCTTACCAAGGAATTTCAAAGCCAATGAATACCGTGAATACCACCAAGCACATGGGCATAAGGCTGAAGCATGTTGGACGCTTAAGAACCGCATCCAAGACTTGGTAGACAACGGTTCAATTATTCCGAGAAGCAAACCCAACATTAGCACTAATCCATTGCCAAACCATGGGGTAAATGCTATTGTTTCTGACCAGGAATTGATCGATCCTTTCGACCTATTCCTAGGGATGAATGAAATCTATGTCCTAGACCTGAATGACCTGACTGAAGAACTCGATGCCATAACCAGGAGCGGGAGACAATATGAACCATTAGTCTTGGACAAAGTCCCAACTAACCCTTACCAAAGGACAGATGAACCGAAGGAAGACCCGGTGCTCTCACAGCTAAAAAAGACACAAGCTAGGGTTTCGATTTGGGAACTTCTAGCATCATCCTTTCCTCATCGCCAAGCTCTTTGCAAGGCTTTGAGTCAACTTCAAACATCGGTGGAAGTCAGCCCTGAAGTGTTGGTATCCACCCTCACCCAATCATCAAAGGTGCAAAGCATCGGATTTTCTGAGGATGACTTACCCAAGGAGGGAGACAGTCACAACGATGCCCTTTACATCACTGTTCAAACCAGAGACAAAACTGTGCCCATGGTTCTCATTGATAATGGGTCAGCACTGAACGTTTGCCCACTAAAGGTGGCCAGCTGCCTGGGATTGGAAGAAACAGATTTCATTCCGTCCGACCAGATAGTGAAAGCATATGACAGCACCCGGAGAGAAGTATTGGGGGTTGTTACACTAAAATTAGTGATTGGGCCAGCCATAATGGAGGTACCGTTCCAAGTCATTGATGTGCCCACACAGTTTCAACCTGCTGTTAGGGCGGCCATGGATACACCACACCAAAGCAGTACCTTCCTCTTTGCACCAAAAGGTCAAATTCCCCTACGAGGGTAAGATTATAACGGTTCAAGGAGATGATTACAGTCAACTCAAGAAACCTAAGGGCCAGCCTCTCTTTGAGGTCAGCCCCGAAAGCGCCTATTTTCCCCTCTCGGGATTTCAATATGACACGGTGCAGTTCATAGAAGGAAAGACTACGAACTCCCGAATTTTCTTTGATTTCGGAACGGTGCAAATAAAACTGCGTAGTTCCTTTAATGCTGAAGATGTCCTATTTGCCGGGAATGAATATGGCAAGGTCCGGTAAGACGTACCCCACATTACAAGCTTGGGAGAGTCCAGTGAATGAAGGGACTTTTCGTTTAGGTTATGAGCCTACTGAAGAAGACCGTGCTGAGAAGACTAGAAGAGGAAAGAAGAAAAGCATACAGATGCCATTACACTTTTCAACATTGAATAGTCACTTCCACAAATCCGGAGAGACAGTTCCTTATCATGGTTTCCAAGAACCATTTTATTGCCCGACCGTCAAGAAAATGCTACCTGGGTTAGAAATATTTTCTGATGTCTGGGGTAACAAGTCTGAGGCAATAGCCGAGCTGGAAGTAGAAGACTTCATGCTGCCGAGTCTCTTTGACGAGGTTGCAGTCATTACAGGAAATGATGGGGACCAAGATCTGTTGAGCCTGATCAAGCCGAATGAAGGCCCTCTCACCAATTGGAACGCCGAGGAGGAGCGCGCTGCTGATAAACCCCCTCCCGAGTCAAACCTAGAGTCAAAATATGTAATCAAGTCCTGTGTTGAGTCTGACCCCGAGTCTGAAAACCGAGTCAGAGTCCAGTCCTAGTTCTGAGCTATCTGTGTCGGATTTCGAAAATCCAGATTTCAAATTTGATGTAATCTTTTGAAGACGATTCCGTCATTATCAATAAAGGCTTGCAAATTATTGACTACCCCGCATGTCTATCTTTCCAAGCATTTCCAAGCAAAAATAATGAAAAAGAAATAAATGAAATGAAAAATGATAAAGAAAAAATAATAATTGGCAAAGAAGAAAATGAACATACATACATTGCATCTGATTGTGTGAACAGGGAACAGGTCAGTGAATGCTTAAAGAAGTTTGCCGATTGCTTCATGTGGAAGGCAAGTGACATCACGGGAATTGACCCAGCAATAGTGGTGCATAAGATTCCAGTATACCCTGAGGCTAAGCCAGTGAAACAGAAGCTAAGAAGGCTTAAAACAGAATGGTCCTTGAAAATCAAGGAGGAGGTAGCCAAGCAACTGGAGAATAAGTTCATAGAACCCATTGCCTACCCAACATGGTTAGCAAATATCGTGCCGGTACCGAAGAAAGATGGCAAAGTCAGAATGTGTGTGGACTATCGGGATTTGAATAGAGCATGTCCGAAGGACGACCTCCCCCTGCCGCATATTGACTTGTTGGTAGACCGAATGGCGGGACACGAGATGGTCTCCTTGACCGATCTTGCTGTCGGGTACAACCAGATAATGATGCATGTTCCAGACAAAGAGAAAACGGCATTCATCACGGAGTGGGGAACCTACTGCTACAGGGTCATGCCTTTTGGGCTCAAAAATGCCGGGGCAACCTATCAAAGAATGGCGACGACCATCTTCCATGACATGATTCACGAAAAAGTAGAAGTGTACGTAGATGATATGATTGTTAAATTAAAAACAGTTGAAGAACATACACAGCACTTGAGAAGTTCTTCCTTAGACTTCGAAAGTACAATTTAAAGCTCAACCGGCAAAATGTCTGTTTGGAGCTACATCCGGAGTATTTCTGGGGCATATGGTCAGCAGGAGGGGCATAGAGATTGACCCTTCAAAAGCCAAAGCCGTTATGGAAATACCAGCACCGAGGACGGAAAAGGAAGTTCGGGGTTTCCTAGGAAGGCTACAGTACATCAGCCGGTTCATCAATCAATTGGCTGATACTTGTGGTCCGATCTTTAAATTACTCAGGAAAGGAGTAGCCGTAAAATGGAATGAGGATTGTCAGAAAGCTTTCGACCAAGTCAAGCAATATCTGTTATCCCCCGCCAGTTTTACAGCCACCAAGGCTAGGAAAGCCTTTGTTGTTGTACCTATCAGTGACAGAAGAAGCGATGGGTGCAATGCTAGCTCAACAAGCAGAAGACACGAGGGTAGAAAATGCCGTGTATTACCTTAGCAAGAGGATGCTAGAATATGAGCTAAAATACAATAAGATAGAGAAGTTGTGTTTGGCTCTGGTATGGGCTTGTACAAAGCTGCAGCACTACCTCTCGTCCTATACCACCTACGTCATTTCTGAATCGAACCCCTTGAAATTCCTTATGGAGAGGCCGGTTCTTGACTGTAAAATGGCTAAGTGGGTGTCGGTGCTCGCAGCTTATGATTTAAAATTTGTACAACGAAAGGCGGTGAAAGGCGGAGCCTTGGCTGATCAACTAGCAGAATTACCGGTCGAAGACCAAATGCCGGAGGTAGAATTTCCTGATGAAGGACTTGGTGAACTTGGAAAGTGAAGTCTGGGAAATGTACTTTGATGGAGCTTCGAACTACCATGGAAATGGGGTTGGAGTCGTATTTAAAACTCCTTGTGGAGAATACATTCCAATCGCTGTCAAATTAGATCTCGACTGCACCAACAATGAAGCCGAGTATGAAGCTTGCATAAAGGGGTTAGAAGCAGCCCTAGAAAAAGAGATAAAAGTCCTCAAGGTTTTCGGAGATTCCAACTTAATAGTCTCCCAAGCTTTAAGGAAATGGAAAATTAAAGAAGAGCGTTTGGTTCCTTACCTACAACGCTTGGACGAATTGGCTCAGCAATTTGAGGATTTATCCTTCCACTACTTGCCGCGAGCCAAAAATCAGTTCGCAGATGCTCTAGCTACTTTAGCCTCTATGGTCAATGTAGAAGGAGACCGAGTCATTCGACCTTTGACAGTGCGGCTACAGAAACAGCCAGCACATATCATGAATTTGGTTGATGACAAGCCCTGGTACTGGGATATACAGAATTATCTTCAGAATGAAGCTTACCCGGAGGGATCCACCAAGACTGATCAACGGACATTGAGACAGTTAGCATCCGGATATTTCCTTACTGGGGGGGTTCTGTACAAGAGAAGTTGGAGCGGCCTGCACCTAAGATGCGTTGATGAGGGAGAAAGCTCAAACCATCATGGATTTGTGTACCCCTCCCCAAAATATCACCGGCATATGAATGCATGTGACTAAAGGAAGAAATGCACGTGAGTGTGTGAGTCGCCACCTTGTTTAATTATTTTAGGGTAAACTAGGAAAAAACCCTAAGTGACTCCATTTTTAATTAACCTA
The DNA here is from genome assembly GCF_041381405.1 of Jatropha curcas. Lineage (NCBI taxonomy): Eukaryota > Viridiplantae > Streptophyta > Magnoliopsida > Malpighiales > Euphorbiaceae > Jatropha > Jatropha curcas. The sequence goes on along the minus strand of NC_143152.1, from coordinate 13,732,534 downwards.
GTTACTAGATTAATTATCCCAATGTTTAAGGCACAGTCTGCGAACCCGAGGTGGATCCCGAGACTATGTCATGCTGATGAACTAACCGATGGATGAATGCTTTGCAAGGTGAATGATGGATTAATGAAATGTTTGTGTGATTTTGATGATTTCGACTTGCCACCCGGGGTGAAATCCCGAACGTGCCTACGTACTTCCGTTTGAATGGAAGATCAAAGTCAACGTAGTTCGATAGGCCTTCTTCGAAGGGCTTTGAATGGGTATGCTTAATGCATGAGTGTGTATGCTTTGTGCATGAGTGTGTGTATGCTTTGTGCATGAGTGTGTGTATGCTTTGTGCATTTTGTTTAGGCATTTTGCCAAAAATTGATTGATTTAGGCATTTGTGCCAAAATGGTTCATTTAAACGATTTGTCGCTTAAAAGATTGATTTTAAGGCATTTTGCCAAAAATGTTGATTTTAAGCGATTTGTCGCTAAAATGGTTGATTTTACGGTTTAAGCCGAAAATGATTGATTTTGAGGCATTTTGCCAAAAATGTCGATTTTAAGCGATTTGTCGCTAAAATGGTTGATTTTACGGTTTTAAACCGAAAATGATTGATTTTGAGGCATTTTGCCAAAAATGTCGATTTTAAGCGATTTGTCGCTAAAATGGTTGATTTTACGGTTTTTAAACCGAAAATGATTGATTTTGAGGCATTTTGCCAAAAATGTCGATTTTAAGCGATTTGTCGCTAAATGGTTGATTTTACGGTTTTAAACCGACAATGATTGATTTTAAGGCATTTCGCCAAAATGGTTCAATTTTACGACTTTTGGCCGTAAAAAGTTTGATTTTTGATTAAGCGGAATTTTAGTTGACGTGCATGCTTTTATGCAGTTATAGAATGATTGAGAGTAGAAGAGAAGCATGCATGAAGTGCTAAAATTAAATAGGCAGAATTTTATTTACGTACCTGATTTAATCGTCGGCCACTTCTTAACTCCAGATTAAGCTCCTCGTTTAGGTATATTAATTAATTTTTAATTTTTGTTTAATTTTAGTGACCAAATATCACAATAAAAGTGCAATAAAAATTAAATTAAAATGCAAAAAGCGGTAAAGAAGACGCAAGGAGCGTGAGAGAGAGAGGGTTTCGTCCGTCAATACAGACGAGGTGTACCAAAAACAGCCTGAAAATGGCCCTATTTATAGGCCATTTTCGGGTCCCGGGCGGTGGCTGCCGCCATGCATGGCGGTAGCCACCGCCAGAAAA